>NW_020897742.1:8373749-8577801 GCF_003984885.1 Neopelma chrysocephalum
ATATGTGTGTGTTTGTGTGTAATTCCTCTATTACATGCATATGTGACATACAATGTGCTAATATGGGACTTTTTTAGAAGTCAATAACTTGGTGACATAAAACCAAAACATATTTGTCACATACATCCCCTATATTTGAAGGGAGATATTTATTTTTGAATTGTACATACAGATGAAAACTATGTGAATGGAACCCTGTGTTTGTAGAGTTAGCCTAAAGGATTCCTTAACATTTAAATGAAATACCAGTATATAATTCTGTTTGACTTCTTTGGTATGATGCAGCTCATGTACAGTGTAGCTCTAGACATAATGCAACTTTGCCCTGAAGATTTTGAACCCATTAGAAGAGCACTATTTTTGTATAATACTCTTACTGAATATACCAAAGTATTCAAACTGAGTATAAATATGACAAAAATCCTTACTGCATATTTAGATGCAAGCTTGACCAAGAGATCACAATCCTCCATAAAAATTCACCTTTTCATGACAATTTATTTGGTTTTGATAACATTGACATTCAAATATATTTTCTACCTTAAGGATGGACTTGATTTTCATGTAGGTCTGCACAAGTCCTAGTGTTGGGAATACCCCTGACAAATACCAGTAGCAGTAAGAAACATGAAGTCGTTTGCATTAAAAGATGACAAGATATTCTAGACATAGCTCCCACATCAGACCCAGAACTGTAATAACTCCTACTCAAGAATTCATAATACAAGAGATAGTAGCAATAGCCTATAGCTACTCTTTAGGATATGATGCCTTGAGTTAAAAATATATCAGCTTTTGGGCCACTGAGAGTATGTACTTGTGTTTGTGCTGTATTGACTCAGAATAATCCCTTCTGACAGAAGATAAGAAATGTAAGTGCTGAAAGTTGTTTTCTGCCATGTGGTGTCTACAGATCTTGCCCAAGAATGCCAGATGAAGCTTCTGAAAGTTACAAATGTGATATAGTGCATGACATTTAAGGTAAAAAAAAATTAAAAATTAGGTTAATTACTTCTGTGTGAGAAAGAAATAGTGTAAGATGAGCTAAATTTTTTTATGGAAGACATATCTGTAAAAAAGGCCCTTCTTTTTCTTTGGATCTTCTCTGGGATCCTCCTTGCGTGCATAGGAATGCCACTAGGGAAGAATATCATTACTGCAGACCTATGTAATACTTTTCAGTATGATCTAAAGCTAGTTGTTTCGATGAGTCTGTCTGTAGCCATACAAATCAGCCATACCAATGACCTGCAGAAGGAGAGGTTTATATTTATACAACTTGTAAGAATATGTGAGTTGTAAAGAACTGCAACACAGGCCAGGGAAAGGTCCAGTTAGCCCAATATACTCCAGATAGAAGCCTAAAAGAAAGAACATTTGAAAAAAGAGGGGCTGTAGACTGATCCTTAGTGCATTAGCTTTTGAGTCAGCATGTTCAGAAATTTTTAAACTAGAAGTTATATCTAGACCTTCGTTTAAGAAGTCTGTACAAGAACTATCTTCTTGGCATTTCCTTGCCTTTTTCCTCTCTGTACTTTTGAACCTTGCAACCTCATGCCATGATGAGTTCCAGAATTCAGTGCATTTGCTTCCCTTTCCTTTGTTTTCAGCCTGCCAACTGGGAACACCCTAGTTTCTTTTACCACTGGTCTCCAGTCACATTCTTTATACCTTCAGGATTTTATTTAGCAATAAGATGTGTCCTAATCACCTCTTTTCTACACCTTCTGGATTTTTCTCATATCATAATCACTGCATACCTTAGATCATCTTTGTTGCTTTTCCAGTTGCTCCAATATCCTTTTGAAAGAGAATGACTGGAAATACACACAGTGTGTGAGACACTGACAAAACACTGATAATAATGATGATTTCTGATTTCTCTTTCTTTAATTGGTCAAGTTTATATTTGCCCTTTGCCTGAATACCAAGTCAATGCTTTCAGGGGTTTGTGCCTCCATGTCCCAGGCTAATTTACAGCACTCTTTGTACTTCTGTGTGGGGTTATTCCCTTCTCCTGCATACATGTGTGTATTTATGTGCTATTTTGTTATTTAACCAACTGTTGTTTTGTTATTTGCTTTGTTTTGTTATTTAACTGCAACTGTTTACAATCAGTTTGACCATTCCAAGTCAGTTTATATAATTTACAGTTTTATCAGCTCCCTATATGCTGTCTTTTCCACATTAATTACAAATACTTTCCCTAGATCACATTAAAGATGTAATTTCTGAATATATAAAGCAAATGTTCAAGGAGAATTTTTCTTCTGTGATTTTCCTTCTCTGTTGTAGCTCAAAAATGGAAGTCAAAGATACGCTTCAGCAAGTCCACTGTCCTTTAAGAATGTAATCTAAGAGAATCTGAAAAGAAAACAGTTCTTTGAAGTTCTAAATATCTAAAATATGGAAAAATATGGGTATGCAGTGTATCTTCAGTTTGTTTTCTGGGAAAAAGAACAAACTGAGATGTTATTGTCTCTGTTCTTTGGGAACATAGTCATGGAATTAGTTATTACACTTTTCTGTGTGCATTATGTATAATAGCTATAGTTTATGCTGCTCAGGAGGATCCATCTGCCTATCCAGTTATTCACACTAAGGTAGCAGTTCTCCTCCTCATGTTTAGTCACTTCAAACTCAGGTGTATATCCAAGCCATGCACACAAGTTCTGTCTGTAGTTGGTGGAGAGATGCACATCCAAAGGATGTTTCAGCTCATCCTAAAACAGGTTTCCCAGAATAGCAGGATGAGTCACCATCTGGAGTAGTGCCCATTTCATTTCAGTGACAGAGCACACAAACTACTAGCTAGGCTAGACATTGAACTTTTAAATGATAACAGATAACTGAGATGAATTTTACCCCACATAACTTAATTAATTTAAGAAGGAATTTTTGCAAACATCAGTAGCTGGATTGGTAGCTGCTTGGTAAAAGACATCCACAGAGTGTATTTTGTCAGATAGGATGATTTCCTCTGAAAAGTTTTCCAACATCTTCTGCATTTTAAAAGACTTACATACATGGAAAAGTAAGCACACTTGACAACTTTTCCATGTAACTGGAAATGATACCAGTTTAATTAGACTGATAAAATCCATGTGGAAATTCTTATGTTAGAATTAGAAGGGATTTTTAGCTTCAACTGTTTCCAGACAAACATTACCAAAATTTAAAAAGCCATAAAGAAAATACCCTTAAGCAAACATATCAGCTTTTACAACTTAGTGAAGGTGTTTGATGATACAATTTGAACATTTTGATTTATCATCTTATTTTAGACAGCCAATATATCCAAAATAAGTGCAAAGGGACATAAAAGTGTAATAATATAAATAAACACAACGAATTAAGGCTTTTTTTTTTGCGAACTTGATGAAAATGTCTATGTATTTTTTTTGGTTTCTTCCTGTGAATCTGACTGTTTCACAATAAAACCTCACTTGTGAATTTTTGGCTTTTGAATGACTGATTTCATCCTTCTAGCAACTAACTTACAAGTTTATTTTACCTTAGCATGTTCCTTTTAACCTTTAGTAATATAGTGTTTTAATTTTACCTCTGACTTTATAAATTTGTCTTCCCCTTAGAAGAAATTGGAAGTAGTGACAGTTAACGTAGCAAGCAATGTGCATGTCAATTTACTTGCTACTCTGTCGTTAGAGTCTTGTATTCCAAAATATTTAGGAATATAAACACTCTCCATTTCAAGAGACGTATTTCAATGGTCAGATCCTGGGGAAAAAATTAAGAAGAACAGAGAAAGGAGATGGATATCATTACTTCCTCAAGCCTTCTATTTATGAAAACAACCTTCCAACAGTCTGCAGAATTGTTATTGTGGAGCCAAAGTTGTTTTTTCTAATATGCCCTTGCATATGTCGGAGATCAGTGCCAACATCCACATGTTTTTCAAACAGGCTTCTATAGGTTAAAGAAGGTGCCTCTAAGTTGCTGCCAGTTGTTTTTCTTTCCTGCAGTTGCTTTTCAGGTAGTAATAGTAGTTAGAAAAAGAAAGCCACCTTCAAACCAAATATTACACTGACAGAGGTGCAGATATCTGCAAAATGGTAATAATACCTGTTCCTGTAAGTGGAATAACCATTTCAAGTGGATAGAGGATGGTGTCCAAGATGACAGTGGTAGCTGGAGGCAGGCAGCCTTTTCCACTTTACCTTTCCTGTGCTGTCACGTGCTACACGTAGCCCTTGCAGGAGTCTGGGAAGTTCGTGGCTTGAGCCAGAGGCTGGACAAATTGATAACTAACTGCAGCTGCAAAAGAGATCTTCAGTGTCCTGTCAGAATAGTCAGCACCAAGGGCAAGCTACATGTTCCCTCTAAAACGTTGCAGATGATTGTCTGAGAGTTCAGAAGGAGAAATGCTTTGCTTCCAGTTAAATCCCTCGCTGTCTCTGCTTCTCCTGCTACAGCATCTGGCAAAACTGGTACCGCAGAAACAAGCTAGCCATCATAAATTTATGACTGCCATCATAAATTGTTATGGCTGCTCTGTTTATTTTTTGAGGAAAATCACTCTAGATGCATAATATTTCTCATGAAGTCAACTCATAAAGCATAGGAAGAAACACTGGAATGATCTAAATGTAGGCAACTGGCCAGCTCCCCTGCAAAATGTCAACTCTATACTCTCATATCTGCTTTATTACTCTCAAGGAAAGGATTGATGTCTGTTAAACAACGATCATATTAGCATGCAAGTGGTCTGAGATGCCAGTATACCATCAGGCACTCAGTGAGCAGTCTTCCCATCCACTGTTGTGCAAATTCCAGGATGAAGTGGATTCCCAGATGCTAAATTCTGCACTGACTAGTAGGCATTTGTTTAGTTCTTTCACTAGATAATGTGTTACTTCATTGACATTCTCTTTGTCTTCCACTTAACCTTCCAATTGTGTAAGCCAAATTCCTGACTCATCATTTGTTATGAACGCAGAGGTCCAGGTCTTTAGCCAGTAAAACAGTATACTTCCTTATACTGAAGCATTAGTCTACTTCCTGAGGTTTATTTCTTATCCATTGACTACCAAACATAGCCACTTTCAGTGCTGTATATGCCACTATTTTATTATTATTATATTTTATTTAGTTTTTCACCTTTCATTCATTGTCACCATTTTATTTAATGTGTTTCCCATTAATTTACCACTTTCAGGCTGTCATTAAAATAATCTGCCTTTACTCTTCAACCTGGCTAAACATCCCATGGCCAAAGAAAACCTAAACTCTTTTTCACTAATTTTTCAGCCACGCAGGAAAGATGGTAAGAACCCAGTGGTTTAAAACACTTTTCCACTCTATTTATTGCTCAGAAGTAGCAATCACTGAAAAAAGCCCTGCTGGACCCATTTTAACATTAGCAATTATTTCAGTAGAGGGTGAAGAAGCCCTTATCAAAGATCAGGGATGAAATATTTAAAGGGAAACAGAAGAGTATGGATGGAGGAAATTCCCGGGAGATTTTATGGCTTGAGAATGATATTGAAAGGAATAGGAGAGAGAAACCTGAGGACGATGCTGAGGTATGGACAAGGGGTGGGTGAGGAGAAATTAAGCCCCTTCCCTCCTTTCTCTCTTTTCCTTCTACTCCTTGTGGTGCCTCTTGCACTAGCAAATAGATAAAATATTATTAAAAAATCAAATAAAAAGTTCAAATGGGTATAGAGGAGTTTACAAACCTAGATAAGATGTTTTCCAGGGTTAAAAATTTTGGGTATGAAAACAGGCAGTGAAAGCTTGAGGAAATGGCAACTAGAAAAGGAGAGGCATTTGACTAAAAACAAAGAAAAGTAATCAAAATGTTCTGAATTTAAGACCTTGTATCTTTTTTTTTACCTAGAAGTCATAACATTTTTCTCTAACTTTTTAGTTAATTCTGTAATACAAGAAAAAATATAAAGTGACTTTTTTCACCCAAATTAAAATTCTACCTCAGTTTAAGGAAACAAGAAAATTAAAATTCCGAAAGTTTATTCAGAATACAGATTTCACACTGAAAAGAGAAAATACTTTAGGAGCTCCATTATTTTTAATAAGTTGGACATGGAAAACACTCAGATAATACTGTTTTGAACAACACTATAAAAATGAAAAAGTGTAACAGAAATAAACACGGGGAGAGAGCCTTTTTACTTTCCTTGTTACAGGAGCAAATGGGCATTCAACTAAAACTTAAACATGACATATCCAAAATTGATGAAAGAATCATTTCTCCTCTTGACAAGAAGCACTTAAGACTAAGGCCCTGGGACATTTTCTATATCAATCTGAAAACTGATTGACTAAAAGCCACATTAAGGATCTTCCTGGAGAGTTTGATTCCTTCTGAGCATGAGCAGCAAGAAATTACAAGTATCTCCACCTATGATTGAAGTGGAATCTTATGAAGTGAATCCCCTAAGTGGTCTCTCACAGCAGAGATAGGAGGAATGAATAAGAGAATAACAAATAAGAGATCTTTCCTGGCACATTCTTTTAAAAAAATAGTAAAAGCAACGGAATTTTGGTGGCTGACTCCCAAGTTAATTTGGAAAGCCTAATTAGTGGCTATAAAGAATATTATTTATCTAAGTAAGAAGAACATCAGTTGTTCAGCATTAAGAGAAAATCACTTTCTGTGCTTTGTTACCACCATTATATCAAAATTCAAGTTTATTGTGTTTCACTCCAGGTGTTTATAATGAATGGAGATAGAATATAAGGATCTTGCAAAACTGTCAGTGAATTGCCATGGGTTATTTTCAAAGAATTCATCAAACAATTAGGTAAGGAGCAAAAATGCTGTCAGCTGCTATCAGAGTTGGAGAAATATATTGAGGGGTAGAGTTTTTGAATGGTAGAAGCCACACAATACAGTCATAGTGTGACGTAAAGAAAATCATTTGCCTTCCCAGTAGCAACCACATGCACCTCTTTCCAGGGCTCCTAAGACACAGTCCCTTCAAGAGATTCTAAACATATTGATGTAATGAGTGTAGAAAAATCAGACACTATTGGTAGAAATTCATCTCAGGAAATATGTTCCACAGGAACACTGTGGTGCCTAGCCTCTTCTTACTTTCTTTTCCTCAAGGTTTACATTTTATATTTACACAGACTGGGGACCAAAGGGGATTTTTATCACCCCTAATTTTAACTGTGTGGAAATTAGACATCTAATTTCATGCTTTGTGGTCAAAGGAGACCAGCGTCATTAGAGCATAGTTTATCCAATCTGTCTTTGACATATGTCTCTGGATGGGACAAATACCTCTTTGTAAGTACCTATGTCTGCTCATTAGTTATCAAGGGAGCCCTGATGAGTAGTTCAGACTAGACATATCACTTTTACAAGATAAAGCTAGATGACATGGATGGAACTCTGGCATCAGTGATCAAGACCCAGTTCCATATGCAAGCTTTCTAAGAGTAATAAGATTTCTAGGAGTTCTTCTATGCCAGCCAAGAGGGTGGATGTTATGGGCGTTCAGCCTCTTTGGGTACCAATAGGCTAAAATAGAAAAGACAGCTAATAGAAGTATTTATTCTCGAAGATTATCAATAAATCACACTCCAAAGGATTAGATAAAGTTGAGCAAAGAGAAACATTTTCATATACTTACTCGAATGCTGTTTGATTTTCTAAAACTGCCAAATTACAATGACACTTTAGGAGTCTTGCTTTATATCATTTTATGCTTTATGGAACTACAGATTTGCTATATTAACTTTGTTCTGAATCAACTCATGAACATTTTTTCCCATTAGAACATTTCCATGTGTTTTTTCCCCTGGAGACAAATGTATGTGTGGGCAAAAAGTTTATATTTTCTGATGAGGAGAGTGAAAATAAAATCTTGCCAATATTTCATAACAAAATTCCATAAGGAAGATTTTTGTTCTTTTTTCCTAACCTTGATTCAGAATGGCCTTTCTGGACTTCAACAAATCTATTTGGACTCTAAAGAAGAGTGTTTGGAATATTATTTCAGAATGTCTGATGATTTTTATTACAAATACATTATTTGACATTTCTAATCTGAAATTTAGAGAATACTTCTTTGGTGAAAAATCTATGCTCTTTGACTTCTCATCCCTGCTCAGAATTCAGAAAGCAACTGCAAAGTGTCCGACTTCCTGCAAGGGGCAAGGTCCAATTTTAGAACAGTGTGTCTTAGTGTGGTTCAACAGGGCTTAGAATTGTTCATTACGATTAAGGTCTCATTATGTCGCATGCTACAGCAGGAGAAGGCAGTCCCTACACAGACGGATTATGTGCGAGATGACCGCTGGCTCCCCTGCTATTTCAATGTAGGGTGCAGAGGAATACCTGTCTGCTCCAAGTCACACTGGAAATATGTGGCACACATGGAGCAACATTCTGTTGCTTCAACCACATGATCAGTTTTAGGGTTATGTGGAGTGTAAAACACAGTAGATTTTTTGGACTTAAATGCTATTGTTAAGTTTTAAGTTGTTTGTTGTGTTTGATTTCACAATCGTAAGTGGTTATTTGTTTTCTAACAATAAGTTCCTTGGATCACTGTGGGGAGAAATTTCTGAACTCATGGTTAAATGCAAGATACCAAAAGCGGTAATTTCTAGATGCTTTCTACCACCCAATAACAAGCCTTTAGAGACACATGCTTTCAGAAACCTCAGGTTCATTTCTGGTAGTTCCCTGCTTTGCAAATAGTTTCCTGCTGATAAACTAGATGCTGACTCAGGGCACCAGAAGGTTTTTTACCACTTCTGGTATAGACATATATACATATATATGTATGCAAATGATATATATAGTTAGGGTTGTGGTTATATATTTAGAATTATATGTATACACATATATATATATTTAGCAAACATATTTTTCAAGTTCTATAATAGTCTAGGAAAGATCTCTGGATAGGTTTTTCCCATTAAAAAAAGTGGTGCTTGGCAGTGCTGGGTCTGGGAAACCACATCTTAACTTGAAATCCAAAATGTTAACCTGACACCATTAGGGTGTAGCTTGTACTTGGTTGCTGGCTGCTTTCACATGCAGATTTTAACTCTATCCCTCCTGACACGATGCTGGAACATAACATGACGTGTTTACTCAAGGCTGGGTTTCTCCTTCCTGACTCACATTGTTACAGCGGGATAAAACTCTTAACTTTAAACACATGCTAGAAACTCAAGCTCATGTTTAAAGTTCACCACATTTTTATGTAGGTCTTCAAACAGGCCACTGAGAAATGTCTTACTTTTGTAAGTAAGGTGTTTCTTTATAATATTTTCTACTTTTATATTTATTTCTTTCTGGCTCTTAAGAGACAGGATTGGGCAACTCACCAACAGTGAGGTAAGATTTACCTGGGAGTAGAATATCCCATTCAGGTGAAATTTCAAATGAATGCAGTGTATTTACATGACAAAGATGTAAATTCATCATATGCAAGTACAATCGAAGTAGATTTATTGCAGCCAATAATATTGCAGTAGCAACAGGATTTTTTTCTGTGGGATTTTGAAGGTCCTTTGGGATCTGAACATGCCTCAGAAGCCCACATTTCAGCTTCACTGTAGCCTGCAGCCAGACAAGCCAGTGAAAACTATCCAAGGTGTATTTATCGCACCTCAGCTGTACTTCTGGCTGGATTGTGAGGTGTTGCTGCTGAGAGCTTGCTGAACCAACTGCTAAGGAGGAGTTCAACATCTGCCTTCATTCTTGTGTTACATTCAGAGTGATATTATGGTTTCTCACACCTTTAGGAAGGTTAACACTCCTGCAAGAAGCTCAGATAATGCATTAACAACAGAAAAAAAAGCCAACAAAAAAACCAGCAAAAAACCCCAAAGCCCTCAAAAAACCACAAAAAACCAAAAACCTGAACCCACGAACAAACAAACAAAAAACCCCCAAAACCAACCAAACAAAACCTATTCCCTAATGTATTTTGTATTTTCAAACCACTGTCCAAATTAGTCCATACATTTTTCCTCTCAAGTGCAAATGTGCTATTAGCAACACTGCATGATTTTAATATGCTGAAATGTTGCATAAATGCATTAGCAAAAATATTTAAACTACAGTTTCATCCTCTCTTCCCTTTCCCTTCCCCCTTAATTCTTTATTGGGCAAAATATGTAGACTTACAAAGTCCCATTAGAGAGGAGCTATCCAGCTAATCCTGTAATAACATGAAAAATAAAAAAAAAAAAGAAGGGTGAGGGGCAAATCTGTATTTTAAAAACAAAACTAAAAATTGCTTTTTCATTTAAATATTCTTATTTTAATTGCTATTTTGTTTCATTTTGGAAAAGAAAACATCAAACAACCAACGACTAATAACACTTGTAGGACTATGGCTCTCTCTTTCTAGCTGGTGTGTCAGAAAGGGTGAGGGAGATGCTCCTATTGCAGATGACAAAGTAGTGAACAGGGAGACAGAGTGACACAGACAAGGTCACACCAAATTTCGGTGTCAGAGCTCAAAGTTCATCACAGCTCCCAGAATAAGCCCAGTTTTAACCACAAGTCCATACACCTTCCCTTGTGACAATCCCTCCCTTAATGCTATGTAATGCATCTCTTCCATTTAAAATATTTGAATTTGATATTCTCTGTGGGCCTGAGATTGCAGCTGCCCTGTTCATGGAAAAGTATTTGAATTCAAGATGAAAATGAACAATCCACTTCATGTTAATAGTGAACTCTGTTTCTCTTGCAGTTTGATTTGATACTAAAAGTATTTTCTGTAGTCTTTCACATTCACACATAGACTCATTGCAGCCCCCATGCAGGTTTGCAAGGATTAAAATAAGAACTCCTAGACTCTGGCGAGGGACTTTGCAAACTCTTACACAAAGAGATAGAAGAAAGCCATTAGGCTTGTGGGGTAAGCACAGGGCCTAAAGAATGCTTGAGGGGGCTGTAGAGGGTCTACTTCTCAGGAAACCCTTCCTGGGCTGTCTGAGATCACCCTGGCATAAGCAAATTACATATTTTCAAAATGGTTAAATCTGGAATCTACAGTAAATGCGGTAACTGTACATTATATCAGCTGTGGATATGAATAACACCAACAACATTCATATTTTTTTGTTATCTAAAAGCTCTTTGTTTCTGTACTGCAGAAAAAATGGTCATTAGGCAAATGATTTTATATATACCGAATCACAGAGATTTAACCTAAGTAGTGTTACACAGTTTGTACAGAATTTAAAGATCTACCAATATTATTGGCTACAATGTCTAATGGAAGACTTTAAAAATAGGCATTTCATGTAAAACTTCAGTCCCCTAAAATTTATTGTATTTTGGCACCACAAAACAGCACCCTGGCTGTTGACTTCCCTGGGTCCAGAACTTCACTGTCATACAAATAATGGGCCTGTTCACTGCAGGAGTGGAACTGGCAGACTCAGCTGTGCCATTCCAGCATGCCTTGACCTGGGTGAGGCTGTCTTGGGCTAACTCTGATTAATACCAGTTTATGACTGTGAAAGCAGCACAGTTGCACAGAGCTGTGATGTCTCTTTTTTCAAAGTTCCTTTTCATGTTTATAGGAACCAAGGCAACATTAGGAGTGGCCCAGACACTCGGCAACAATCACATCTCATTCTGGTTTTGATTTTACAGCACACCAAACTAATTTCTTCTGACAAAAAGGATCTTTTCTTGGAATAACCTCTAATTCACCACAGATGGAAGCTGCTATGTTAGCTACAGAGGAAGGCTACTCATTACTTGCTAAATATATTTTCTTCTGTGTGATCTCTGAATAAGGTAGATGTATTGTGTGTAAGTTGTACTCATGCATATGTTTGCTTACAAATGCATCAGTGCATACAGGAAGTCTGCAATAAGCATGTATACAACTTGTCTTTTTTAATGAAGTTTTATCTTTGCTTGTGTCTATAAAATTGGGTACTCGAAAAAAGAACCTGGGGTAAGGATGGCTGAAGGATCTGACAGATCCCAAAGATTATTTATCTTTGTGAAGATCAGTTATAATAAAGCTGTTCAGACCCTAGATTTAATTTGTGAAACGTATATGAGTTTAATTTTTTTTTTGAAGTATAGCAAATTTAAAGCACAGGGTTAATTAGAACCAAATGTTGCTTAGATTGGCACCCTAATGTTCTTTGAGCAGTGTGAAAACTTGCCTCAGATATTCTGAACACCAGTTATTCAAAAGATATTACATTACCTTCCATGACTAAAGGGGTTTAGTAACAATAGATATTCTGTTCAAGATGCTATTATTTTCCATGTGGATAGGAAGACTTGACTGGACAACAACTGCAGGAGTGTATCTAATTCCTTGTGCACAGAAGTACAAGTGCAAAGAGCTAAACTTGTGCACTTTAGCTCTTACAGGGACATACAGACTTGATTTAGCAAATTATTCTATTCTCTCATAAAAACCGCATTATGGTGTGCAGGAATTCAGTGTTGTGAATATTCCTATTTCCAGAGGATTAACCTATTACCAAATGTCAAATTGATGCAAAAATGACCCTCCATGAAAAAAATCCTCTAAAAATTAAGTAAAGTTATCATGACAGTTACTTTGACACCTATGAAAATAAAAGGAAATCTTTCTATTCAAGCTGTCTATCAGACACTGACACATCCTATGTGAGTTCAGGTGGGCTCCTGATCCTGTGTTTGGTCAACACACACCACAGACTGGCACCTACAACAGTAACAGGATCCTCTGATGTCAAAATGCATTTCTTTTAATTGAATTTATTTGTTTGTAAAATGGGTTTGTTTTCAGGTCTACAACAAGACATAATCACCATAAAAATAGTTCCAGACTGGCCTTTCGACTGCCTACCGCTTTACTAGTAAACTAAGAAGCAGGGATTTAGTAAGTGGAAGGCCTGGGTAGGGAAGTGGGACTTGCAACTCTTTTAAAAGTAGCCAAGTACACACTTAATTGCATTTCTGCAGGGAATACATTCCAGAAATGTGGGCTTGCTACTGAGAAAAGTCTGTCAGCAACAAAACAGGCTTGTAGTTAATGCACTGGACTGTGACTCAGGATATCTGGGTGCTAGTCCCAGCTCAGCCACATACTTCGTCTTGACTTGGAGCCAATTATTTAATCTTATTTTCCCACAGGTAAATCAAGCAATAACTCTCTATCAAGGAGGTTGTGAGGAGAAAAATTCATTAGTGTGCGCAAGGTATTCAGTCTACTTCTTAGATAAGCATTTCGGGGGAGGGATCATACATCTAGCACAAGGAAGAACTTCACTGGGGTCTCAAAGAGTTTCCACAATATTAGATTATATGCAAATCATGGTAAGTGAACCAGAAAAGCTAATAAATAAATAATGCTTCATTTAATCTCATGCTAGTTGGAAGACCAGGCTTCTCTAAATCATGTTGCTACTGTTTTGCCAGCTGCTGGTTTATAGCGCTTTGGATTTTTTGCTTAAAGAGGGCAAAGAAATTGTTAGGTGTATCAGCACTGATCTTCAACCTCAAAAAAAAAAATTCAAAAAAATACTTTCCAATGTGAAAATTGCCTTTAAAGGTGAACAGTATCTCTTTAACATACTTTTCATAGGTGAAAAGTGGAGCAAAGAAAAGTTCTTGGTACACACCAGGAAATGATTGCTAGAAATCATGATACTCAGTTTTATCATAGCCATACCTTTTTGCAAAGTGGTGGTGGAGAACAAAAATAGCTTATTAGAGTGAATTTCCAACAGTGTACTTTGCGTCTTGGGCTCCAAAAATCAACTAGTTACCCATCCTAGCCTACTGTGCTGGGCTATATCTAACAAACCCCCTGGTTTGTACGGATATAGAGCCCATTCTGGGTAAACTGAGACAGAGCCAGGGCTTGTGGAAGATTAAGATTGCTACTAGCTTCAACCTGGTCTATGTAACACACAGATAGATGTGCAGCATTTATGTAAGACAAATTCACTCTGATATGAGCAACCAGTGACAAACAGGAAGATAAATCACAACAGCACAGACTCTCTTTTACCCCTCCTGAAAATCTCCAACAGAGATTTGCTCAGGTTGTAACTCCATCAATGGAGACACAACGACGGACACTATCTCAGTCAAGAAAGACTGTAACATCCTGGCTGACAGCAGAGGAGGGAAGTCAGTGACTATCAATACTGATCTTTCACTTAATGCATCATTTTGATAGCTGTATTCTTAGATACTGCCCTATTGCTCTGTCCTCTGCAGCCTGCTGACAGAAGAGGCATAGCAAAGAGAAGTAATGGGCTTGCAAGGAGAGCATTGACTGAGGACACAGACATAAAGTGCCAGCTCCTGGGCAGGCAGCACATGCCAAGGGAACAGTAAATGACGACGAAGTTCAGACACCCAGGTGGAGATGGGTATTCAAACCATAAAGCTTAAGCAGCTTACGAACTCTAAGGCCAAAGTCTCAAAAAAACAAACAGACCCAAAATAGATCTACTTTTGTTCTTTCTGCTTTTCAGATTTCTCAGTGTCAGAAACCGAGTGTGGATCTCCTCCAGTAAAGGCCTGATTTAGATCTACTTTGCTTACGTTGCTAAATCCAGAGAGACAAATGCTACAGAGCTGGACTGCTCTGGGAGAAAAATTATACAGGCTCTGTGTATTCAGAGAAGGGTGTGAAATTATTGGTGTACATTTCATTCTCAGCAACAGGAATAAAGCTTTTCCAAAGCTACGTTGCACTTTAATGACTTCAGGACACCTGGCTGTGTTTCAGTTATAATGCTCTTCATTTTAAGTCTGTGTTTTTTTACTGCATGCCCCTTAAACCAAATCTGCCATTCCTGTGAACCAGCAGTGGATGGTTCCACATTGCTTCCTTGGTTTCCATGTTCTTTCCAAGTTCTGACCACCCTGACATTGCATTTCCCAGCTCCTCAAAAGAAAAGTAAAAGCACTATTTTGATTTTGCAACTACTTGAATAGGAATATGTTACCCTATCAAAGTTTGCCAGGATCTTAGCCTAGAAGAAATAGAGCCAGCAAGAGTTTGAGGGAATTGCCTCCTCTAATATCTCTTTTGTTCCTAATAGAATATGTAGAGAAATGGAAGACACCAACTGATATTGTTTTTATTAACCTTATTTTTGCTGGTTATCTCTCTGTACAGCCACAGAGCCTGGGGCACCCAGCAGGAGTCCACCAAACTTCCTTTATTTTTTTAATAAAAACTTGTAATAGAAAACACTGACTCAAAGGACAAGTTCATGCTTACACAGGCATCTATGGGGTGATTATTCCGTGTCTCAGAAAGAATGAGGAAAGGATTTTGAGGTGTTTGATTGAGAGTTTCCCAAACGAGCAAGGAATATCCAGAGGTCAGGACAGAGTACCAGGAAAGCTGGCACAACAGCAGTGATGAAAGATAAGGAGGTGCTAGGAAGCACAGAACCTTAAAAATTAAGATAGTTGCTGCAGTGTGGTGGAAAATCAGGAGATGGTGGAGAAAAAAAGGACAGGGAAAACACAGGTAATATATGACTAGTAATACTAATAGCCTGAAAAAAATACAGTTCAGCTACAATAAAATCAGAGCAGGACAGGAAAAGAAACTCTCTCCCTTAGAGTATCTTTATTTTGAATGAGAGCATTAAACTACCTAGTGGGGCATGTTAATTAATTTTTACATTGTTGTTTCATTCTACATTACTGTGCTATTATTCAGGTCTGTATATAGGATCTGTGAAGAAGTGTGACTGATTGTCTGTTTGAACTTTCAAACACCATGTTTGTTTGGTTTTGATTGTTTCTTGCCAGATGGTTAAGCATATGTTTAGAAGTTTTACAGGGGGAGAAAAAAAAAAACAAAAACCCAACACATGTAGTATACAGTTAAGAGTTTAAAAGGTACTGGCAACATTTATTAGCTTCTAATGCAAAACTAATGTTAAAAATAGCCATAGTGACAGGATACAGTTTAAGGTTGAACGGACCTGTGCTTAGTTTCCTGTACCTCTAGAGATACAGGATCCACAGACTTGTAAGAAATTACTTGCTTAACTTTAGCAATCTAAAATTTAGCTGAATAGCCTGAAGAAGTTGCATGAGATAACTTTCTCCAATATTGACAGAGTTGTCTCTGAGGAGTTTATTTGCCTGCCCTCTCTGAAACACCTACCTTGAAATGGGAAAGATCACCTTGGGGGGGTGTCTGTATCTCCTCTTTGATTACTGACAGAGACTAAGTCCTTAAATTGGGTTGGACACCCACCTTTTAGAGACTAAATTTGGGTGTAATCTAAACAATCCCATCTCATTTTATAATACCGCCCAGGACAATTGCCGGATACTGCACAATTGCTACGGAGGAGAACAGAAGGATTTCCCTGTCAGGAGTGAGATGGTGGAGTGGTACCTCTTTCTTGTGTTCCTCTTTTTGAGGTGTTTTCCATTAGCTTTTTTGATGTTTTACGTTAATTTCCAGCTAGAAACCATGGCCTAGATTAATCCCACCTCATTACAGACACTTAAGTGAGTTATCTAAATGAGGAGTCTGGTTGGCCTTATTTCCTGTGCAGGCAATCAAAAAGGAAGAGGCCATGGAAAAGGCAGAGGCTCCCAAGCAGAGGGCAGCTGGGAGGTGCCAGCCTTGCTTTACAAGCTACAGGGGATCCCACAGTGAGGAGGTTCCTAGCTTGGGTACTGCATGCATCTGTTTGGTGTTAAATAGGAAAATATGACTGTATGTGACAGCTGCTCGTAACAACATGAGTTCATCATCCTTTAAAGGTCTACTCTAATACAGGGAAGCAATGAAAGAAGGCTTTTAATCCTTGAAAGAACTAGACCTTTTCCTCTAAATTGTGTCATAAATAGTGGATTAATTATTTCCCAGAGGGAGAGATGGTATTTCATGCTTGACTATGATAACTCAAGGTAATGATCCTGCTTTTGCCCTGCAGTGTCTAATAGGGACATTTGAAAAAGTAAACTGATGAAAGAAGAAAAAAATCAATAATAGCACAGAACGTGACTTGTTGTAGACGCTTGTATTCCAAATGTACAAGGCATGGCAGCAAGGTTGCTATTGGCTTTTCCATTCCTAAGAGAGTTCAAAAAGGGTTGACGATCCTCAAGGATGAGGAGGTTTGTTTGATAGATGTGTGTGTAAGCTTGATCTTCCAGTGGAATCATCAGGAATTAAAGTGCACTCTGAGGCAGGTTGTTGTAAAGGAAATAGGTGCCTGGTGTTTGCTAACCCAAATGAAACCTTTCCCTTTTGGTGCAGAGATAAAAGTCAGAGTTTCATACCAACACTCAGCTATCAGGAATGTGCCTTTCATGGCTGATAAGTGGTGGTTTCTACACACAACATGCTGCAGGACAGTTCATCTCACACTCTTTCAACTCTTGTGGCTTTGAATCCATAATGAAGGACTTGCAAAATTCTCCACAAAACTGCATCAGGGTAAGAATTACGGAAAAACTGGGACAGTGTTCAAAAAACTGGCTTTGCCAAGCAGCTGATACAATCAATACAGTGTATTTTAAGAGAGGAAGAAAGAGGCGGAGGAGGAAAGAGGAAGAAAAAGGCTTTCAAAACATATCAAATGAAGCTTGTTTGATAATAATCGCTGCAGGTGGGGAAGCTGATTTTTAAGTGTGAAAATATTTAACATTTTATTGAACACAAATGCTTTCATAAAATAGTTTTTTGTGTGTCTGTGTGTGTGTCTGTGTGCGTGCGCGTGCAGACGCACGCACAAGGAGCAAACAGAAATCTATTGAGTTCCACCAGACCAGACGTCTGCATTCTGGAGGGCTCATTGCAGCCAATAAATATGACTAAAACTTTTTTTTTTATGAATTCTGCTATAAAAGCTAATCCTCCTTTCTAGACTTAGCATAATTACAAGACACTATTCTGAGTGCCAAAAATGTCAACTGTAGGTTGCAAACATGGGTACGTTTAAGCAGAACCATATGTTTGAAGGCAAGGCAAGACCTGGAGCACGTGAATCAGTCTACCTTTTTCTGAAGAGTCAATTTATAATGCAACCTTAGCTCTAAGAAATAATAATATAGCCAGTGATAAATTACATTGCTCAGTCATTTATTAATAATCTTCATTGCAAAGAAAGATTTTATCAGTGCTCAAAATTCACTAAGTTACAAGATCACAGATGTTCAGGGTTCTGGAGCCAGAAACTTAATATTAATGAACTCTCATTAATACCTAATCAACATGTGATATTTTGATCCTGTGAGAAAATTGTTGGCCAATAAAAATAAACTCAAGATATCTTCCTATCTAGAAAAAAAAAGTTATAACCTAGGAATGCACACAGTAACCACAATGCAGTAACTAAGGTTAAGCAGCTGGAGGCTAAATGTTAGCCTTTTTTTGGTACAGGATGGATTTATTCTGTCACCTAGGCAATTTCAGAGTCTTACTTCGGAGGATTTATATAGGCATTCAAACTTAGCAGATGTATTCTCTTGTGGTACATTAACTATGCAAAACTGCTTTCCAGGCTCTTCTGGATTAGAGTCTTACAAACAGACCTCTCTGGAAATGAAATCCTTAGGAAAAAAAATCTCTGTTCCTCTCTGAACGTTATTCTACTGCACTTAAAGAGTGAAATCAAAACACTTAAACACATATGGCATTTGAAACTATATTATATGCATTTCTGTGTAAAAATGTGCTGGGGTTTAACCCCTCAGTGATGACAAAAAGGGGAATGTAAGTGGGTTTTGAACTTAAATGAAGAATTCAAAATTTCTTGCAGTAGATGAAGGCAGTGATCCATCTGGTCTACTGTTTTTTCTCAAAGGTGATCAGCATCAGGTTCTTCAGGGAAAAACATACTAATAGCTAGAATCAACAATTACCAAAAAAAATAATCATACTTAGAGCAAATGTATTTTTAAATCATGTAAATTTTTGTCCTTATCCTATTGTGAAATTCTAAGCCATAAATTGTAAATATACAGAATTTCAACATATCTATAATTATGTAATATTATTTTAACCCCCCTTATTCCTCCTGAACTCTAAGACATTTAGAGAAAGGCCTTATAGCAACAGGTCCACAGGACATTTGCATGCAATACGACAAAACCAAAATCCTTCATTCTTCCATGTGAGCTAGCCATCAGATTCCTGAGCATTCTCGTGTTTGTAAATAGAAATATTTGCATCACTGCATATTATATTCTGATCATACGTAATTTCTTTCTTTCTCTTTCTTTCTTTCTGTCTTTCCTTCTTTCTTTTTCTTCCTTCCTTCCTTCCTTCTTTTGTTCCTTCCTTCCTTCCTTCCCTGGTGTGATGTTTTGTAACAACTTTTGTCTCTTGAGTAGAGTTTTCACCAATGTGACCACAGCAACAGCTGATTCTTTCCCCTAAACACTTGCAGGAAACTGGGAGTTCGTAACAGTAGGATTTCTTGCTCTGTGATATCTCAGGGAAATGTGTTCAACATTAACCTACACCTGAGCTTCCACACAGAAAGCTGAACAGCTGAAATGATCACGTGCTAAGTGCAGGGTTATAAAAGTGGAAGATTAACATCTTCTTTCATTAGAATAAAGGGGGGTGACAAAGGCTACCTTTGAAATTGAATTAGAAGATGATGTTGTGACTACTGGTCTACTAAAATTAAAATAAGTTTCATGAATTTTGTTATAACCTATATCAATTTCAAGTGTTCATGGATAGGGACAATGCATTTTATCAAGATGTTGACCTTGGCATACTATATTAAGTCAACAGACTCCTTTTCCAGGTGCCTCTAATAACTGAAAACTCATTCTGAATAACTGCAGAAATGGAAGTTTGTGACCTGTAAGAGTCTGAGAAACAGAGAGAGAGAGAGAGAGAAGAATCTTACAATTTTCAATAACTTGGGCATAAACAGATCTTTCTGAAGATGGTGTAGAATCAAATGATTGAATTAAATTATTGAAATAAAGAGCTGACAGATTGCACAAGGCTCTGCATATAGGTCTGCTATCATGACATTTATAAAGTCCTATTTCATCTCTAATGCAAAAGCCAAAGGCAGTAAATAGTATGTATACCACCACAGCAGATGAGAATTCAACTTCTTTAACTTTATTCTAGCTTTGTGTCATCAGTCCATTGCCCACCACTGCAGGGGGACTGGCTGCCATCATGCGCACATGCACATGGCAGTGCCTCAGGAATCTTTTTAAGTTCTGTTATATGTATCGGTAGAGAAATCTAGAGCAGTCTCATTTAACAGGGCAGGGAAGTCTGCCTTGAAAGCTGGCAGTTCTTTGCCGTACCTTAGAGAAGCCACATCTGGATGAACCAGAGGCTGAGCACAGATTGCAGGCACAGTTGCTCACAGTGCTTCTGAATACGTAGGAGGGAAATTTGCCCTACTGCTTCTTGGGGCGACCTCCAGAATGGAAATGCACCTACCTGGCATGAAAGGGCTAATAAGAAAATGCATCATGTCTTTAAAAGTAAAGCATACTATACCAGCATATTTACTATAGAAAATAAGCAGGTGTGTCAACAGCAAAGACCCTGGAAACAGCATGCAAGATACCATCATGAAGCACCTCAAACAATTACTTTTTGCATCCAAATGTGCTAAGTGAATAAGGTGATTATTCAGATAAATTGTTGCCTTTTGCAGTTTAACCTCTGTTTATGAGGCGAGACACTGGTGTATTTGTCAGTAAAACTGGTAGAGATTCGAATCCATTTTGCCCTACCCTCTGGAGTGCCTCCAACGAATATGAACCATTCTGATGTTTTACAACAGTGCAGCAGCTTGTCAGCGCTTTTGTTTCTGAACAGTGTGAGAGAAGTACCAAACGATGCTATTGTAAAATATGAGAGTGCTTCAGCATGTTGGGGAACACGAAGTGGCTGTTGATGTGACATTGATTAATGACTGTGAAGTGTTAAAATGAGATATTGCACAGTCAGTCTTGGATTTTACATCAATCCAAGCAAAAAATTATGCCTTTGAGGGTAGTCCCAAATTCCAACCAACTGCAAAAAAGGGGCATCATGTTTAGTTGCCTGGAACTTTGTTAACTAATTCTGACCTGGTTACTACTAAAGAAAAAGAAAATAAATTAACAAAGAAAAAAGAAAGGTCTTTTGGTAAGAGATGGAAACAGAAGTCACAGATCATGATACACTTGGGACTCTCTATTTAAGTGAACTAGATATTTCTTCTATCTGTGGCATAATCTTCCAGATTATAGCTCTAAGATTTTATTCATCCACTAGGCAAACAAAATGCAATGACACATTTTCTAATGTTTATCAGGCTCTGGGATTATACCACATATAATTATATTTGTTAAAACATAACCTAGAGAAAAATAGACCCAATGGCAATTTTAAAACTCAAGACAAGATGGAAACAGAGAACAAGGGATGAAAAACCAGAATATTTTATCTGATGCATGTAAGATTTTTAAATGTACACAAAATAGCAGCATGTACTTAACAAAGCAGTCTGAAATTTACATACTTAATTGTAATGATACTGCAAACAATTTTCTTCTCATTCCAGAATACACTAAAAAAACCCCAACACAAAAACCAACTGTTGAAAATACTGGTTCAGTGTGGAAACAGTTCATTTCAGTATAATAACAAGATATTGTTTTGATACTGCTGCTTAGTTTTGTTTTGTATATTCAAATATCATGCATTTTATAGCATGTAGGTGACATCCTCAATCACTTACAACAAATATCATACTTTGAAACACTAAAGGAACTAATCAAAATTATCAAATAGCACACTATTTAATTGCACATAATTTAATTCCTGCATTTTGGTATCATTGACATGAAATAAGAATGTAATGGGTTTTTTTTTTGCTTTGTCCCATTGAATGTTTTATTAACATAGAAGCCCTCTCATGGACTATACGTCATTATGCATTTTCCATGCCTAGCAACAATCACAATCACAAAGGCTGCTACCACTAACCGTTACTGTCAGCCCAAAATAAGACCAATGTCCCTTTGTGCTAGATACTGGACATACAGGTACACCTTATTCCAAAAATGTGGCAAACTCTGAAAGTAGCAAAATATGAAAAGAGCAAATTGTCCCCTTTCCTTATGTGTAAACTAAAGTTAATGTATTATTAAATTTTTTCACAGAGATCCCTTAGAAATTTTATGCCAGAACTGAGAACTTATGATCATATCTCAGTTGCAAATCTGTGAAGACTTTTACTTCCACAGAGAAATATACAAGTGTAAGATATATTAAAGTATCATTAATTGGTATATTTTTAGTTTTGCATACAGAAAGCATAAGTCTTGCACAGAATCATCCCTCTCTGCACAGAAGTAGAAATTGTTTAGTAGATGCCCAGTTGAAGCTACAGCTATTTATTTGTGATCTTAACAAAAGTTAATACAATTAATCTGGCTGTAGTCTGGCAGACCTGTGAAACCTGTACTTCGATACTTATCATTACCATCAAGAATTTGACACAATAATGGTTACCAACTTAGTTTTATTTTACTGATTCAGTATTTCCTTAGATCTTTCTAGCTTAAAAAATAAAATGCATAGGTCTGAGAGTTTAGAAGAGATCAATTTTCATAGGCAAATAATCTCATCTCAGTTCAAGAATGATTTAGTTAAAAAATGTGTTTGTGGCAGCAATAAATAAGTGTTTAAGGCAAACAGCTTCTTTTAATGATCAGTGAAATAAAAACTCCTACTTACTGCCCAAGTTAAGCATATTAATTTTCTTCTCTGGCTTGCTTAGTTATTTTAACATGCTATTCAGAATAGTAAAAAGTTTTAGAAAAAATGTTTAGAACATTAAAAGCTTCATAGCCCCCAGAGCCTATCATTGGATTCAATAAAACTGAGAAGTTAATTTGGATGATGTGAATAATAAAAAGATGACTAATTTGAAAGTCTCTGCCAAGATGAGAAACAACATAAATTATTTGGCATGAGTTAATTTAGAAAAAGAATACTTCCCATAAACATTTGGATAATAAAATATGAATTAAACCATCACATTTCTGAAAGACATTTTTAGAATGTGGAGAAAAAATAGTAATGATATCATAGATTAACTAAGAGAGGTCTTTTCCAGAATAGCTTCTCAGATATGAGTTGAGAAGAAACTGGATCATATATGTACCACGAAACTAGCTGTTATGTTGGACCTTAACAACATAGGTTAAATTAGAGGTGGGAAAGAATGTTAGAAAACAAATGTTTTGTATTTCCTAGGAAAACAAAACAAAGCATTTTCTTCTTGTCTTCTAAACTTAACTATGACAAAACTCTTGCAAGGATGATGCAGTCAGGTGATGGGTGAGGAGCATGGTACTGGGTCTATTGCAATGGAATCATAGAATATTCTGAGTTAGAAGGGACCCCCTAGCATCATCAGAGTCCAACTCCTGGCCCTGCACAGAACAGCCCCAAGAATCCAACCATGTGCCTGAGACCATTGTCCAAATGGACAAATAAAGCATTCGGATAATCGCCAAGGTCATTTCTGTCCAGTAGTCAGTTTTGGTCTGCACTACCCAAGCAATGCACAGGGTTAGTTCAGAGGCTGCCAGGTGTTGATGATCATTGCCAGTACCCTGTCTGAATATAGTGATCCCTGGTCCCTTGTCGTTTACCTTTGTGGTAAAACCTGAGAGACACAGTAGAGATATTGTGAAATCTAAGCAGTTTCAAAAATTAGAGACAGTGAAAAATGGCTGATGTAAGAGAAGCAACACACACAGGGCAAGGTGAAGAAATGAGGTCCAGAAACTAATCTAGGGGAGATTTCAGAGAAGAAATATTGGAAAGTGAAGGAAAACAAATGAAGATTTTGGAGGATTAAAATGATACATTTCTCTCTCCTTGGTTTCTCTAAGTTATTCTATGGTAAATACCATATTCAAGGTGGAATTATGTGACTCCAAGGATTTATGCTGTACAGTCTACTGCTTTCAATGAGTACTGCTTTGTTAAGAAATATGTTGACCCTGGTATAACACAGAGAAGTGGCAATAAGGCATTTTAAAAACCTTTCTGCTGAGACCCAGTTGGACTGAATGGATCACCTTGGACTTGAGCTTAAATGTGTTCATAAAAAAATATCCCAGTTATAAATAAAAAAATACCCTGAATTTGGCTTTCTATAGGCAAAATGTTAGAGACCTCTGCTGCAAACAGAAGAAGATGATGTTCACACATGTGCTGTGTTTGCACACTACATTTTCGTAGCAGCGCCTGAAACAGATGGGAGTTTAGATCCAACACAGTTTCTATTGTAGCTGGTTGAAATACTGACAGTGGGGGCCAGAGGGGCTATCTAGCTCTGATGTCAGAGCCTTTGCTGTCATTAGTATGGTTTAAAAATATATTTGGTTTCATTGAGTTTGAAAGACCACAAAACATTACCAAATCCAAAAGAAAAAACATAAATTTGAATCCCTCTGAAACATAATTTATTTTTTCTGCCAAATAGGTACTAAAGGCACAAACTGCAAATTGATGGATTGACAGATTTATTTCCATAATTCATTTCTGCTCCATGACTTGAGAAGAATTAGTATTTCTTATCCAATCAAGCAACCTGTAATAATTGTTTCTGTTTCAGATCAGGTTTAGTTTTCACTTTTCTTAAACAGCATTTGCAGTAAAGTTGTTTCCACTCTATAAGTACTTCTTGGCAAACAGGGTTTCTATTTCTTTGCTATTTTTTTCTTTATTTAAAATCTGATTTTGAATTCCAAATTTTTAATTCCTCTTTAACCAAGAACATCTGTTTTGAATTTAGAGTTGGTTTCAGTTTGTAGACGCTCCTATTGACATTATACGTTGTAAATATATGGAATTATTTTCTTTTAAATTATTTCCATAGAAAAAAATAGATACCTTTTAAAAGGCAAAATTACATGGAAGGACTAGATTGTTGCATCATCTAAAATGGGTTTGAATTGCCCCTTCCATTCACACTCGCACAGTACTGAGCACCTGTGTAAAAACACCTCTTTTTTGGCAGTGGTAACTGCCTTGGTTTGGTAACCTTTGTCATTCAGCTGCCATTAGCTAAAAGAACCTGTCTGTGCCGCTGCAGCTGGTGGCTGCAATGTCGAGCTTCACACCGTGGAGCCATCGCTTATGCACTGGTGGTTCATTGTATCATAGAATCCTTTACATTTCAAAAGAGCTCTAAGATCATTGAGTCCAACCATTAAGCTAACACTGCCAAGTCCATCAAGGCCACACCATGCCTCTTAAGTGCCACATCTAAACCTCTTTTAAATACCTCCAGGGATGATGACTCAACCATTTGTCTGAAGAAGTGCCAGTTTATCCAGGTCCTTCAGTAGAGTGAGATTGTCATCCTCTTTTATATTACCTGTCAAAAGAGTCTAGGAATTAAAAGATCAAAAATAATTATCAAAACAGAAGAGGAACAGCTTTTTACTGTTGTACATCTGCTCCTCTGTCAGGTAAGACATACATTTTGTCGAAGAAATGAAGCAAATGTTTTCTGTCTCCATATGTCCTTCAAAACTCAAAAATTTTCATATGATATGTGCAAGTTTTACAACAGTTCTCATAGTGGAACTTTGAGAAAAGAAACAGTTTAGAATAGTTTCAATTACTAAAGTGTTCTGGTCACAAATTCTCCAGTTCTCTCTATGATAGTGTTTCTGTCAGCATTTGACTGTGCCAGAATGGATTTCCTTTACGCATAGAAAAGCTTCCTTTCCCTGATTGGCAAAGTCACAATCTTCTTTTTCTTCTATAACTACTTTTTTTTTGGTGCAATGCACACACGAAAAACTCTACCAAATGAAGAGAAACAGTAAACATTGTTTATGTTCATCTGTGTTTAAAAACATCGGTGTGTGTTTTATGATTCAAAATTGTTAGAGACATTGGAGAAGCCCTCATAACTTCCCTAGGCCTTGGCTCAGTGCCATGGCTTGCTTGTGAAAGCACATGTTCATGTTACACGTCCCTGTTTTGACCTCTGATGGGAAAGGGACTATTCATGGGATGCTGTAGACACTATGGGGATTGCAGCTGAAGTGTGAGTTGAGTCTGAACCATGTTCATGAATACATAATGCTTAGAGAAGGATAAATATCTGAGAAGAAAGGACCATGAGAGCTACAGTTAGAATAAATGCATTTTTAATGAGAAAATGCAAAAGGGGGAAGAGAGGTACCAAAGGGAGTAACAGCAACCAGGGAGATGAAAAAGATGCAAATTTCTTGTTGGAGTGGTAGAGGTGTCTGGATGTCTGTTTGCTGCAGTGGTTCAACACTCAAACTGAATGAGATCAACGGGGAGAGAAGAGCCCTGCTCAGCTGGCTGGCAGAGGAGAGGACTCTTACAAATGCCTTCCTGTTCGAGCACACTGTAGAGGAGACAGAACTGACCTTCCAACCAATAGAAAGCCCTGCTCAGTTTTACCCAGAAAAGCTCTCCAAAACCAGGGCTTTTTATTCCATACTACTAGTTTAGTAATATCAGAAAAATGGGAAGATGGAGATAGGGACTGTATTATTCCAGGTATGTTCTATGGGGATTTTAAGAGATTATTATTTATGATTGTTCAACACCCAAACATATTGATAGTTTCCTGCACAAATAAAGAAAATACAACCTTGCAAACAGTCTTGTGATTCCATGGCTAGTCAGGGATTAAATATTAACTCCCTCAAATAATGCTCCCCCCAGCCATTCCATTACAATTTAGTTACACCCCAAGTATGATTTTACATTTCCCTTGTTATGTGAAACTCTCACTCTGCAAATTCTATATGCTATATTTGGCAATATAATTACTGTTGCCTTAAGCACTTTTCTCCCATAGAATATTTCTTCTTCATTTATATTACTACATTCCAAGAGTGTTTTCAGAAGCCATAGTGAGTTTCCTTGTATCGCCTCCAAAAAAACCTCACTTAGGCTATAGCTTCTGGACTATAACAGTGACAAGCCACAGATGTTTCAGAATTGTGTTTAGGCAACATATAAGTGTAATTACTATTGTTGTTGTTGTTCCTATTGAGCCCCTTGGCTACAGTTAGGGGCAAGGTTCTATTGTGTTAAGACTCTGGTTTTGCATGTAATAAAAAAGACAAGTATATAATCCCAGACTAATTAATTTAGGGACTACTCCTAGCAGGTGCTGAGCAGCCACACTAGCTAGATGGTACATGAAGAACCACCTTACACAGCAATAGCAAAGCCACATGCAGCCTACAGCAGTTTGGAGTTACCCAGTGCTCTCCTGTGCTAATACTGTCTGGTGTGGATGTTTTCATTACTAACAAGTAGTTTCTCGAAGAGGAAAATCTGTTACTTTTTGAAGTTGTTCTTTGGTGTATTATTTACTGGGAGATGACAATATCCTTCTCTGTGTCCAAAGCAAAACTTCTGAGCACATGCAAAGCCCTCCAGGAGGGCATGACATCAAGTTGGGATGGGGGTTGAAAGCCCCAGGTGGTGTATTTACATTCTATAGTTTCATCTCTGGGAAGACAAGTGTGGCCCATCAGCCACTTTCCTAAATTTGAATTTAACGTATTATATGAGAAGTTGATACACTTTTTCTTTGGTACTGGAATATCCAAATGATAAATGGTTGACAGTCAACTCTTTTATCTGTAAAATAGACCCGCATGCCTAATCAGTGTTTCCTGCTTAAGGGAAAATTAATGAATGCTCTTCCTTGGTGTCATGTCTATGCTTTCCAACAAAGAAGGTCTCAGATTCACTTTTTGGCCCTAGATCAGCAATGTACTTGAAAATGTGCTTAACTTTAAGCACTTTCTCAAGTTCCATTGAAGTGTACTGTCAGCACTCAACAAAAAATAAATCATAACGATTGAAGTTAATCCACTTTCCTTTCAGAAAGCTACATGATAATGCCATAAAGCAAATATATGCCAAAAATATTTCTTTGTTATGCCACTCAGTGGTACTTTCGCAAGGGCTTAAATTATTTGCTGAATCAGGTTTTCAAATGAGTTTATATAATACAAGATCAAATTGCAATATGTGTTTTTCAAAATGTAGTCCTGATCTTGAAAATTACTAGGTGAGTAATTTAATCAATGTTTTCCGAATACAAGTGTAGGCTGCAGTTGAAGCCAGAAGGCAAAGGTGTCAAATCCCATTAACAAATACAATAAGTAGTATAGGCAATTATGGTAGCTGGCTGAGTACCTGTTGGAAGATGCTGACCTCGAGGGATTGAATGCTCTGTACTTCCCAGAAGATACTTGACTAGCAGAATAAGAATAATACAAAGAAGTATCCTAGTCACTAGTCAAATAGAAGTTTATTTTTTGTGAAGCTTATAAGGCAAAACTGTAGTTGCGGCTCTTTGCCTCAGTAGGAGCTGAAGTTCCCAAAATGCTGTAGTGCTGGAAGTCTGGAATAATGGCCAAGTCTAGTTTTTTTTCATTTAACATGGTCAGATGGCATTTTTAAGGAATGTCTATACTAAACAACATCACCATTGAGAAGTGGGCTAAATTATCTCGTCTTTTGCTCCTGCTGGAGCCATAGCTGTAAGCTAAACAGCTTATAGCTCTAAGCTCACTAGTCAAAAACCAGACAATGAAAAAAACACCAATAAACCTTCCACTGTGGTGTAGAGTTTTCTTCATTCTTCAGTCTAAAGTACACTGGAACTGTGTAGCTCACTCTGGAAAGCGAATCCAAGAAACAGCACTGGCTGCTGCCTGAGAAAAGCATTTGTTTGGCTGCTCTGCTGCCTGGCTGAGGGGTGCAGGTCCCTTGGCATGTGTACGGATGCTTCTCTGGGTGCTTGCAAAACAGAAACCTGCAAAGCACAATAACAAGAAGCCTTGTGATCTTGTGGGGGTTATGTTTGCTGGGGAAATTTTTTTTCTGAGTTTCAAGCACTTTTGCCACACAAGACAAATCAAACCATGTGTGCTTGTGGGACTGGGGATTGAGAAGGAGAAGAAAGTGGGGAAGGAAAGACAGGAGTATGGCAGGGGAGTTGGATAAAAATCAAACGTGTTGTGGTTTTCTCACACGGTAATTATTTATTTTTAAACAACAACATGAAAATCAAGCACAGCTGGAGGTTTCGCACTTCCAATAGTATTCAGAGGCCACTTTGCTTTCTGGGAGTATGTAGAAGAAAAGATTCAAGAAGCCTGTAGATAAAATGCCTCTTCCTTGATCTCCAATCCCTCTCCCTGCAGCAGGCTAAGCACAGTCCATGTACACTCTCTGGGGCAAAGCTACCCAATGCACACCTCACCCTGCTGGCCCCACATGTCTAACAGCTGCATCAGCTAAAGTGACACTCACCTACTGAAAAGAAAGAAGGCTTGCTGGATTCTTTTACATTTCTAATAAGTCGTAAGAGAACCAGGCAATGTTAAGCTACTTACTTTCCTCAAGACTTCACTGTACTGGGGGTGGCAGCCATTCCTATCTCCAAAGTATAATCTGGGAATGCAGCTGCAAATGCACTTCCTCCAAGTGTTAGGACATGCTCTGCCACCTGTGTCCCAGCTCTGACCCTTTATTTAGCAACAGAGCATTGTCTGATAATTCCCAGGCACAGCTACAGATTCCAAGAAAGGCTTTGAGGAAGGCAGGGTACTCTGGCAATCCATAGAGGTTGCTGGGTGTATAGGTAGGGCCATGCCAGACCCTCTGAGTACAGCACTGCTGGGTTAAGAAATAAATGGAGCACAGATGATGAAAGAGCAAAGCTCAGTTTCTTTGCAGATGCTGAATATGGAGATTCAGGGAATATTAGAAAGTATGAGTTATTCATAATTCATTGTTACTGAGGATGAACCCTCAGGATACTTAGCTGATAAAAAATATATTATTTCAAAGATGAGATTTGCCAAATTTTGTTGGGTTTCTATAAAGAAGCAAAAGCCAAGCTGTACAGAAAATGGCACCTTTTTGTTAATTCTGCTCTCTTGTCCAAATCTGGAAAGCCCGAACAGTGTTTGAAGACTTTTGTGTTCAGAATTTTTGCTATCAGCTAAAACCATTTTTTTCCTTTGCATTTGATCACAGAGAAGTTAAGTTTGGAGCTGAAGAACAATATAGTAATTTTAAAATTTAAAAAATCAGTTTGAAAATGCCCAGTATGTAAAGACTCAATCAATTTTTCTTGTAATCAAGTTCAGTTAATAACAACACATTGAAATCTCAGGTGAACAAGCAATAGATTATTTGGCTTAGTAGTCACTTTGAGTCAAGTGAAATGGTTTTCTGGAAAATGTGTAGTTTATAGTTTTAACTAAACCCTATGGATATATGTGAATGAGAGTTCTTTCTTCTCTTCCCTTTCCCCTTCCCTCTCCCAAATTTATAAAATTAACATGAGTTTGTGGAAGGGCTTATTGTCACTGATTACGTTTTCCTCTCACATGAAATCCAGTGAAAAACGCTTGCCCTTCATAGGTGAAGAGAGTATCTTTTTTAGAGCATGCCAAAGGATGTGGCTTGAGCTTGCAGGAATTCTTCTCTTGCCTGGGTGCAATTCAGAGATCAAGAGGCAACTGCCTTGCAATGTTGGCCCTGCATAATTCTCTGCCCACTAGCTATTCATGAATGTCTAGTTTCAACAAGAACTAAATTGGGAGAATCTAAAATATGATCCTCAGACCAATTCAGGAGCCAAAAGAGCCTGTGCTGACACACAGAGAGCAGGGCAGGGCCAAAGGTTCTTATTGTTGCAACAAAGCTTCCAGTCTCTTATTCTTACTTGTTATGGAAAAATCAGCACAGATTTGGATTTCCCAACCCAGTATTACAGGGTGGAAAGGATATTGTATGAACACAGTTTCACTGTCAACACAATGAAATAGGATGACGCTTTAAGACAGAACTATCTTTTTATTCCGCATCTGTATAGTCCCTTGCACAGTGGGAGTCTCTGGCTGACTCCAAGCCCTACTGTTTTGTGAATAATATCAACAACAATAACCATTCCAGCTATTTCTAGTAGGAATGGGGAGTGTAATTGCCAGTTGTACATCTGATAACACAAAATGATTTTGAAAAAACATAAGAAAAAACTCAAACCCCACGAAGCAAGAAGAATAAACTCAATTAAAATTAGCTCTTCACTCTCCTGTGTAGGTTCTTACCCATTCTCTGGCTGTCTGTTCCTCTGCATGATTCCTCCATCTGTCTGACAATTCTGCATTTACTTTTGGTCGTATTAAGATTCTTTCTAGTAAAATGCTTTAGCACTTTAGTCAAGAAGATGAAGTCTTAGAACCAGGCATCTTAAATAGATTTTTATGCTGGTAAATCTCTGTATCATGCTCAGATATGATGGAGAGGTCAGCATTTAATTTGCACAGGTGTGTAGCTTAGCCAAGCATGAAAAAATGCATTTTTATTCTATACTTACAGGCATGCATTAGCTTTGAATACATCATTTATAAGACAAAATCTAGATCTCTGATGATTTCTATACTGTTTTATAAAATAAAGTGAAATATTTTATTTTGTTAACTTGTGCTGGAAATCTTATTTACTACCCTTCACTCAGAGTCTTTAACTGCAAATGAGCAGCAGTTGTGGAGTTGCTTTCCTGGGTTATTTCGGGGAGTTTTGATCACTTGTGTGAAATGTTCTGTGCCCCCACCACAGACTCAGGCTGCAGTGTGAAGAAATGCACTGCAGACTAAAACTAAATATTCAACTAATTCCTTTGATTCAAGGAAATTATACTACTTACCTGAGCAATTAAATGAATGCTTAATTAATAGTTTTGCTTTCACATGAGTTATTTTTATTATACTTTTTTCCTTCAGGAAATTAAAAACTTCAGTAATATTTTCAGACATACCAAAATGAGATTAATTTAAACCTATGCTTTCTCAAAGGGTCTGGTGATTTAAGCGTCTCTCCCTGACCTCTCCTATGTTATATTGTTATGTCTAATAGAAGGTAACGACAGATTAATAATAGCCAATGACTGGAGTACTGAGTCAGGACTGAAAATAGCAAGTGCTCTACACAGGTCATGTCATATACAGTGTATGCAAACTGTGAGGAGACAAAGAAGATTAGAGAGCTTATATAATAAATAAAGAGGAAATTGATCCAGTCCCCTACTTATAAGGCTGGATTCATATGAAAACTCAAATATACCAAAAACCTGAAGGAAATCAGATATGGGTAGTTGAAATAACCCCCAGTTAGTTCAGGATGGGGTTCTGGGTTAGTTCAGAGAGAGTTCAGAGGAGCTTCCAAGCACAAATTCCCTTTTCCCTTTAGTCAGATGCTCCCAGTGGGGAGCTTCCGCACAGGAAAGTCACCAGTCCAAACCGGAGCCCAGATGAATCTGGTGAAAATTCAGTTCAACTCCTCCATGAAGGTAATACCACTTTCTTATAAACAAGATGAAAAAAGTGTCCGTGTCACTGCACTGAAATGTGCCTGGAGAAAACACATTATTCATACATTATTCTTATAGGATATTCAAATTAAGATATGTGGCCTTCAAGGCTTCCCAGCAATTGTCAGCAGTCAAAGGGCTCCAGTGAAAACCGTGCAGAGCTGCTATGAATTTTTGTGAGGGGCTGGTATTGACTCCCTGTCAGGAGGAAGGTTCAGAACTGGTTAGCAAGTCCCTTAGGTGAGCTGCCACCAGCTCCCCATAACTGCCTCTGTGCAGAGCACAACAGCCTCATTTTCCTGTTCACATATACAGACAGCATATGTAGAGCGTCAGCTGTATTTCTGAGTTTGTCAGCTGGAGTTTCTCTGCCAAGAGGACTATAAGTGGAGCACTATGGTGTCTGCAGATACGCCTGCAGTGACAGACCCGTAGGCTGCTTGAGATCGAATACTAAAATGTGATTTATTTCCCCTGGTGGTTCTGGCATGTGTGTTTCAATGTCTGGAATACATACTGCGTTATTATTAGTGCTCAACTCTGTGTTTTAATAATCTCCTAGGAAACAAGGAAAAGAGGGTGTGTGAAATAACCATAATCATCTAAAGCCAAGTATATACAAATTACAAGGTATTTTGTTAATAGAGTGCTAGCAGCTCTAATTATAATGAAGCATAAATTCAGTGCTGGGGTGTCAGACCACTAGGAAATAGCAGGGTTTGACTTCCCGAGAAAGAGTTTTGCTAAGTAGTTTCTGATCCTTATACTTACTTGGGCTGGTCTACGAAGTGCACAAACAAATCCTATTCATAAATAAAGGAATCTGTGTGCCCGCCTGCTTCCCTCCACCCTCCACTGCAGATAGCCCTTTATCAAACTGTACTCTTTTAAATTTAACAAACATGAAAGGAAATTGTTAAACTCTGGTAATTACATAAGGATAAAAGCAATATATCATTTCAAGCAGGATTTCACTCGGTATTAATAACGACAACCCTTGTCATTATTAATGGGTATGAGAATGGACTGGGGAAAAAAGAAGGCTGCTTTTGTAAATTAGCCATTTTAAGTTTTTTTTACTTTCCAAAAAGAAAAAAAAAAAGTAAGAAAATAGGGAAATGCATCTACATTTGTGGAACAGTTCTCAGCAATTCACACTTTTGGAGGTTGCAGCAAGGTGGGTGTCATCATCATCTCCCAGGAAACTTATGACAGGACAAGAGGAAATGGCCTCAACCTATGCCAGGGGAGGTTCAGAGTGGACATCAGGAAGAATTTCTTCCCTGAAAGGGTGGTCCAGCATTGGAACAGAAGTGGTGGAGTCATTGTCCCTAGAAGTGTTCAAGAAATTACAGGACATGGCACTTAATGCTATGGTTTAGTTGAAAAGGTCATGGTTGATCAAGGGGGGTGATCTTGGGGATCTTTTCCAACTGTAATGATTCTATGACTCCCTCTGTCTGAAATAAGGGAAGTAAATCTATTTTTTCCAAAATTGCAAACTAATTTAAACTCATTTTAGGGATCTTAAACTAGGCCATCACTGACTAAAATACCTACATATTTGGACCACAAAATCCAAAGGTAAATGAAGTCAAAACCTATGTTTTACTGTGTAAGTCACCAACAAGTACTCAAAAAGGTGCTGGAGCAATATAGAAACATTGTGGGTAACAAGAGCTAATTTCTGCTGAGAGATAAGAGTTTCAATAATATCTAGAAAATTTGAGTCTCCTATTCCTACTCCTATTCCTACTGCCATCCAGTGATGGAGTGCCATCCTAATCATTGAAATTGCTTTAAAAATACTGACCAGAATATGAGTAGTTGAATAAGTCTGTAGGTGCAGGCAGGAGAATCTGATGTATAACACACAGGGCTCTAGTCCAGGAAAGAGCATAAGCAAGTGTTTAAATCCATTCCTTTTCAGGAAACAATTTCAGCACATGATAGATTTTAAGCATATGCCTAAAGTTAAAGTCAAGCATATGGTTAAATGTTTTCTTGAATGGAGGCTTTCCCGATTCAAGGCTTTATAGGGCAACGTATGGCATTTTTGAGGAAACTTAAAACATTCTCACTCTTCACAGGAAGACAGAGAAACTGTACAAATCTTTTTTGAAACACACAATTTACTGAATTCTATTGAGGAAGGATATATTTGGATTTATTGAATTCTATCAAGGTTTAACTTAAAACCTATGAAGTCCAAGAAAAAGGAAAACAAAATATTAATGTAGTAGGCTCATTCAATAAGCAGACCCAGATCCCCAGAATTTTCAAAGAAGAGAAATTAGTCCCTAATGCGCTCATCAAAGAGAAGAGCAATGTTACCTAGTATGTTTTGCATTAGCCTTTCACTTTATCTCCTTTACTAGAATTTTGCTTCTTACCTTTTTTTTATATTTGGCGAGAAATTAGGTCATGACTGCAGACAGGGTTCACACAAGACATGTAAGTCATAAATCTCTCTATTGCAAGTGGTTTTCCATCCTGTTCTCAATTTATTTCTATTGTGTTAATAATAACCACACAGCCTAATTCAGCAAAATAATGCGGTACTTGACTGTTACCAGCCTTCAACAGCCTCACGTGATGAGCTTTTTAGGAACTGGAAGGAACGTTTCCTTCCAGCTTCTCCCAGTTGTGGTGCCGGTGGGTATCTCAAGATTACCTGGGAACACACATATTGCTGGACTGCGAGCCACAAACGTGGATGCTCGTGTGAGCGGGTCAGGCTGTAGCTCCTACTCTACTGACCAAGCACTGCTACAAAGCCCATCCTCCTCCAGAAATTTCCCTAATGGTGGGAAATAGGGAGGAAGGGACAGGAGATTCTTTTTCGTCTCCCTCACAAACTTTTTGGGCATGGCCCTCATATGTCACAACCCACAATGTTTGGTTATTGTTAGCATTTTTACACACTGTTAGATTCCCTTTCAAGTTGAGTTCTGTTCAGACATTATTTGCAAGCCGTTGCTGAGGAGAAGAGTTACCTCTTAAAACGTCATCCCAACTGAAGATAAAGAGCACCACTGAGGAAAGCAGGGAACTTCTGTAATTATTATTATTATAGTACACATATAACATGATATTTAATTTTATTACTAAAAATACTTCTTTTAGACTTGGTTCTTGCAGATTTCAGCTGAACCTTTCTAAAAAACTGGTTATTCAGACTGCCTCTCACGCTATGTATTTGATGTCTTTTCTTTATCCCCCTCAGGAGATATGTGGAGGTCCCGAAGAGCCCAAGGGATCCAGAGCTAAAGATGATTCAGGGTGTTGTGGGTGGAGGAGGGAGAGAGGACACATACGCATCAGGTTTCTGAAATTTGCCTCTCAGGACGTAACTGTATAATAATGTTTTCCCCATCCCCTGAAACTTATCAAGATAAAAAGTAAATCCTAAATCCCGATGTAAAATCAAGGCCCTCTATGAAAATGAGGACTGACTCCTCACTAAAGACAAGTCAGTTCTGTTGTGACAGAAGCATCTATCTGAAGTATAGAACAAACAGATTCAAATGAATGTCTCAATTAGGAAAAAAAGGAGTTGGAACAATTTGCTCTGACATCTCTAACCAAAATAATGATTATAGTGGGGCGGGATGTACATTTTGAGAGTTTTGGACAGAACTCCCCACCTAGATTGGAAAAGTTTTCCCAATAGAAATGTGTTAGAAATGGATATATTCCTATGAAAACCTCTGGGTTTGCTCTCACCCATTAACATTTTCTGATGAAACCAGGAAAACATTTAATCAAAAAAAATCCTGTCAGCTTCAGCTGATAATTAACATCAATAAATTAATATTCATCCCTCTTTACCATTCCTCTACCACCTCCATGTCTGCAGAACAAAGCACTACCTGCAGATGAAGTATAAGAACAAAAAATACACCCGGTTATTCTCCCACTTCCATTAGTGTGTCCAGAAAGAAACTCACTGTAATTTCTGATCATCGTTTCATTCGCCTTCTCTCAAGTCTGGTGTCTGAGCTCTCTCAGGCAGCTGTAAGGATACATTAATGCCTGAGGCACCTTTTCTTTGTGGAAGAGAGAACTATAGCAGGAAGCGCAGACCCAAGGCTGGAGAATTAAAAAGTAAGACTCCAAAGATCATTGTCATTGCCGTACTTCCTCTGCCACCACTGACTAATGGGAAAAGGCACTGCTCTTCCTTTCTTTTCTCTTTCTGAATTGTGGGACAGTCCTCTTGGTATAAATGGCAGATTTTGTCCGTTTTCAGTTTTTTTGTTTTATGGTTTTTTTCCAATATTCAACTTCTGTTCAACTCTACCTGCTTTGCTCCAGCTTGTGTAGCTGATTATGCCAAAGTGAGGCAGGTCAAATTGCTTAGAGATGAGGAACAGGGGAAAAGGAGACTGTGAGGAGAGAAAAGGAAAGGGAAAAACACCACTGAGACAAATACCATTAAAAAAAACCCCAAAACCCTACAAATGAAAACAAAACAAAACAAAAAAACAGAGCCAAGGTGACTTTGTGGTCATCCTGGGGGTAGAGAGACAGAGATGGAATCAGAGAAAGGAACAATCTGAGGAAAATAGAGGTAAGGCAGAGAGAGGTAGAGTAAACTGCACTGAGAAGGCTATGAGGGGAAGGTAGAGTAGGCAGAAGAGAAAATTAAGCAAGGAAGGAGGTCTGCAACTGAGGAACTGAGCAAAGTTACTGGAGGGGCAGGGGTGGAGGCAAAAGCTTGGTGGTCCTAGAATGATCTACCCAAACCTGGGGGAGGCATATGAAAAGAAACTGGTACAGTAAGGAAATGATTAATGCTTTTCTGTTCCTCTCTAGCCTATAAACAACCTTCTCTGCTGCTAACCAGCCCTTCAGTACTTTTTATTACTGGTTTAAATAATTTTCAAACCAGAATGGGAAGGAGATCACTTTGAAACAAAATATGGTATATTTCTAAAAAGAGGGATGCTTCCTGAGAGGTGAAGAAAAGGATGTGGGGGCTAGGAAGACTCTGCAAAAGAAAAACAGTTACAAAAGAGAAAGAATAAATATTAAGAGGGACAGACAAAGATAAAGGGGATAAAGATGAAAAAGATAAAAGTGATTGATGAGAGGAAAAAAGGAAATAGAAGGAGCCAAAATAATAAAAATGAGAACAAAGAAAAAGAGTAAAGAGAAGGAAGCAGAGAGGAGAAAAACACACATCGAAATGAATATCTGGAGATCTTAATGATTAATATATTTTATTTTACTGAGAATAAATTTATACTGCATCTAAATAGTAGACTGAATCACCATTTACACCTTTCCAGAGAAAGATGTCAAATTTGAGCTTTTTAGTGTTAAAGTCCCCAGACGGATTAAGATCCATTCTCAACAGGATGCTATGTCCCACCTGCAAAATTAATACATTCCTCCACTTCAGTGTACATAAAAAGACATTAAATGAATGGAAGGAAACAAATCTGCTCTCAGTTATGCCTCTGTTTTTTGATCCGAATTGTAGAATAATTAGTACCATGAAAATGTTTCACAGGTATAAATAGATTTAAGAATTTGAGGGAATCTAACCAGCTTCGCGTTTGTCTCTTTTCCAATAAGCAGAAGAGGAGGGAAAAAAGAAAGAAAGGAAAAGGAAAGAAATTAATTATGTGGTATTTTCAGTTATCTATATTGCCCATGGCATAGCTATCTGTCAAGAACAATGTATTCAGACTTTATAACCCAAATACTCTCCACACAAACAACACCTTAAAACAGCAAATCAAACCATAGAACAAGCTTTATTCTGTCTTTTCCTTTTCAGCAGTGTACACAGCAAAGGAGACATAGGAGGAAATCAACTGTAAATGGCATCTTCAGTAATGAAGGAAAAAGCTGGATATCCACAAGTCTGTTTCCTAGGCAACAGAATGGAGGGACAATCAGAATCTCTCAATTGCACCCCATTATAGATATTTTCTACACAGACCAGTAAAAGGAAGTAAAAGGTGATTGGAAAATCTTCAGCAAAAATCCTCCTAGAACGCTTTGAAAGCATGGGGGAAGTGAAGAGATAATACACAAAATGGCTGCCTATGTGTAGCTCCTGATTGCAATCATCTTCAAAGAAGAAAGGAGAAGGATGACAGGAAAATCGCACATTTAAAAAAAGGTCCCAGATTTCACCCCTGACTCCAGAGATGGGGCTGCACTGACAATTATATTTTATAGGAATATCTCACAAATGGACTTTGACACTGTGTATAGATGGATTATTCAGACATATAGACTGTAAATTCACTCTCAGTGTTGTACTTTGGCACCCCACCAACCTAATAGTCCAAAATTGTTAATATGACCTGATGAACCGGAACTATTGTAGAACCACTAATATCACTTCTTTGAATAATTTATAGGATGCACAAAATTAGGCAAATGAAATAAGTACATGCCAAGGGACTTCAGTTTTTTCTGCACTGGGTAATCTCTTAGTACCAAAAGTGGCAGTATATGCTTTATTCAGGAACATACTGGGGAAAAAAAATAGATATGCAAGTACTTAGAGGATAAAAATATTACATCGTATGAAAGCTAGAAAGATAAATGAATGAATGTAGATGAGCCATATGGACTTATTACATCCCTAAATGTTTCAATACTAAGTATTACAGCTACCCTGGCCATCCAAAGAAATGTTCTGGGTACAGCCCAGCTAAGGAAAGCTTGAGTGGCTTGTTACCACGTGTGCCTTTCCTCTTCTTTTCTGCCCTATCTCAGCAGATTTTCTTTTTTTAGTTCTTCATGTTTGTTTTTTTTCACTCTGGGCCAGAAGCCTGACAAACATCAAAGCAGTTTGTGAAGGCTGACCACACCAGTACAAAGTCATAGTATTGTAGAATCAGAGAATCATAGAATGGCCTGGGTTGGAAGGGACCTGAAAGATCATCTAGTTCCAACCCCTGCCTTGGGCAGTGCCATCTTTCACTAGACCAGCTTGCTCAGAGCCCCATCAAACCTGATCTTGAACACTGCCAGTGATGGGGGAGCCACAACTTCCCTGGGTAACCTGTTCCAGTGCCTCACCAGCTTCAGGGGTCCAATTGTTCAAAACAAAAAGATTGTTCAGCCTGAAGGCTGCAATTAGGTCACTCTCAAGTCTTTTTTCCAGGCTGAACAATCCCAATTCTTTCAGCCTTTCCTCATAGCAGAGGTGCTCCATCCCTCTGATCATGTTGGTGTCCTCCTCTGGACTCTCTCCAACAGGTCAATGTCTTTCCTGTGCTGCATGCCCCAGAGCTGAATGCAGAAACTCCAGGTGGGGTCTCACCAGAGTAGAGTAGAGGGACAGAATCACCTCCCCAGATCTGCTGGTCACACTGCTCTTGATGCAGCCTGGGACACCTATGGCTTTCTGGGCTGTGAGTGCACATTGACAGCTCATGTCCAGCCTCTCATCCATCAGCACCCCCAAGTCCTTCTCAGCAGGGCTGCTCTCGATCTGTTCATCCCCCAGCCTGGATTGATATCAGGGGTTGCCCTGACCCAGGTGCAGCACCTTGCACTTGGTCTTGTAAAACCTCATGAGATTCCCGTGGGCCCACTTCTCAAGCTTGTCCATGTCCCTCTGGATGGCATCCCATCCTTCAGGTATGTCAACAGCACCACTTAGCTTGGTGTTATCTGCAAACTTGCTAAGTGTGCACTCGATCCCTTTGTTTTATGTCTTCATTTTAACACAGATAGAATGAGTAAGTGCAGTGCACCAAACCAAAGACCACCCAGTCACCTAACCTGCCAAAACTTTCCTCGGTTAATGTGTTCTAAGAAAAAAAAAAGTTAAAAAAAAGAAGGAGAAACCCCACTGCTTCACTTATAAACAGAAACATTATATTTCCTAATTTGACCTTTGAGACAAAATGCATCTTTCATACTGCAGCAGGTATTAGCAAAGTAAGCACAGAAAAGTCATTGTCAATGGTGATTGAGTTCCTTTACCAGGGATTACAACTAGTCCAGCAGAATAAAAGGGTCAGAGATGGGAGGGAAATGCTTTCAGAGGGCTTCTGGATAGTGGTTGGAATCAATTTATTTTTTTTCTAGAATTTCAGCGCTTTATACATTTGTGCTCATTTCCTGTCTAATCTGATTTCTCACAGAGGTATGGTCTATTTGATGAAGGACCAAATTAAACCTCTTTACCCTCAGCTTGTCTGAGGCTCTTCAGTTGCAGAGGAGGTATGTTTTCATTCATTTCCAGGGATTTTTTGTTACTCTGTAATTGATTGTTCTGCTTTACTGTGTGGAGTTCTAAATATTCATATATATTAGAAACTTTGTGAGAAGATGGGGATAGCAAGCATAGAACACAAAACTGTATAGGCAAAACTTATTAAAAATATGTGAGGAAGAACTTGGAAGGAAAAAAAAAAGAATACGTTTGGGAAAGATATATATGGACAGTAGCTACATACACCTTTTTGGCATAGGGAATGGGAAAATTTTCTTAAAATTTTCATTTTTAATTCACAGCTAGAAACAAATACCAGTTCTCATGAACAGTTCCACATTATTGTTTTCTCTGGGATAAAAAATCCATTGGATGGATAAATAGATAGACAGATAACTAAATAGAACAATGGATGAATTCTGGTAAATTAGCTATCTTCTGAAATTAATTAAAAAAAAACTTTGTGTAAGAAAATTTTAGTCTGGAAAAATATTCCAAAACAGTACCCAACTCTAGGAATTCAGCTCAACTTATATGCAAAACTTCCACTATTTTCTATCTTCATTACTAAAAAAAACCAAACACCCTTCTTATTTAATCTGAAACAGGTGGTAGAAAAAATAGCATTTTGGCAGAAATTCTATCAGCAGCAACGTCACTAAAAATAGACAAAACCAACTGATTGAAGCAAACCTGAAGCTCTCTTCCCTCAGGTAAAAAGTCCTTTTCTTGAGTTCTCTGGAACCGCAAAATCCTCTTTATTTAATTATCTTCTCTCAGTAACTTCTATCTTAGTTTCTTTTTCACCTTGTCTAACAATCCCAAATGTGTTTCTGTTTAGAAGTTTGATGTAGTTTTCTGTCATCGCTTTGCCACTGTTGGTACAGCTTACACATGTTAGTGATACCCCCATGAAAACTGTCCCCTTCATTCTCCTGGAGAGAAAATTCATGCCTAGGAAAGTTCTTCAGCCTTTATTATTTCCTATTCTTTCTTGATACGACACAAACTGGATGAAATCTTGAAATTAAAGGGAACAGAATTTCATTCAGAGAAAAAAAAAGTGTAATTAAGCTTACTTTTGGAAGTAAAATAGATGAAATACAGAAATCCATAACCTAAACACGGCCATGGAGCATGGAGGAGACTGGCCAACCACCCATAGCTCCATAAGTAGATTAACTTTCTATAGGTTGTCTCCAGAAGCATAGGGCAGAATAATGGTGGTGGAGATATGACAGTGTCCAGAGGTTATGTAGGTGGATTAATTAAAAAAAAATCTATCTAGAAAACATTTGTGCTATGTTCCTGAGAGAAAATCAGAGAAGGAAGCCTTTGCACAGTGAAGCAGCTGGAAGGAAGTCTCGGAAGAAAGGCAAAAGCTTTCAAATACTGTTCATATTACAAGGGTGAAAAGGACACTATGTACATTATTCATAAATAAATAGCTTTGCAGTGTGCACATCACTTATTCACTGAAATCATCAATAGACTTCCCTTAAAAACCCCCTCCAAGCTCCTCAAAGCTGGCTAGGGCTCTGTGCAGGAAGGGTAATGCTATTAGTACAGCAGGGAATGGATTTGTTTCCAGTGTACCTGGCAGGCATCTGTACAGGCACATGATGACATCAGTCACAGCCAGGACCACACAAGTATATTCACATGGAGCTGTAAGTCTATTGGGCAGCCAATGCATGTGGTTTATACCCTTCTTCCTCTTAGTCAGGAAAGACTCCAGCTATTTTTAAACCTGGATATGCATACAGCCAAATATAAGGATATTCCTTGAGCCAAGGAAGAAAAGGGAATACTTAAATTTTTCAGCATGCTCTTCTTATTTCTAGCACTTTTCCCATTGTGCTAACTCACTCTTTCCCTGGAAGAATGAAGGACCATTTAAGAACATTTGTAATCTCTAAAACTTGGATTAACACCGACAAATTCACAAAGTTTATTCATTCATACAAATTGTGAAGTGACCAGCTGGGACAGTCTGGTCACATGCACACAGTGGTGTACACTCAGGTTCCAACATCTGCTTAGATAGAGCAATCAGGGGACAAAGCTACAACAAGGAACAAATATTTTCAGCAGACAGATTGTGAACCACCTTCAGACTTTCACTCACCTCAAAAATTAAGCAGCAGTGGAGACTAAGTTCATAATTCTCACAGTTGTCTTGAAGTTAACTTCTAAAATAGAAAAAGTGGCTAAATCCTTTGCATAAATTATTGTCAATTGTCCATCTAGCTTTTGTTACAATAGCAACCGTGACAAAGACCTTGGAAACCATGATTCATGTATTTTCCAGGAGCAGCCAAGTGCATCATCCTCTGAAAAGAATATAAAGCAGGAAAGTTTACATTTGTGAAAAATGCTGGCCATTGGCATGCTCTTTTCTCACTTCTATAAAGAAAAGTATCAGTAAAGCAGAATGTATCTACATTGAGGAGACAGTGACTGTCAGTCATTAAATGGTTGCCTCTGGTAGTGTCAGTCTCAGTACTGTATACGACTTGGAGCACCAAAAGAAACCAAAGTGACAGTTTCAACATAACTTCTCCTTTAATGAGGCATAATTGTACAATATGAAAATCCATGCTTTGACTGCTCTTTATTCTCTCTTTTTTTTTAATGAAGTTGAAAGTTAAAAAGACGGTAGAGATCATCTAGCTTCACAGAGGATGCTTTTCTTGATACCTTCTCAATGCGTAAGAAGTATTTAGAAAGAAGAGTATTAGCTGGTTATATTTCCCATTTCTCATTCTCAAGCAAAACCTCAGTGATTCTAGGCCACTTATTTTAATTCAAATTCACTTGTTGTGTTACCTCAGGGTTTGGTCTTTTTAATAAAGTGCTTACATGTAGTGATAGGGAGTTGTGGCTTAGTATTTGTCATAAGGCAGCTTGATTTATATCTCTACAGTTCTCCAGAGATTTTGAAAAGATGACTGTGTGATACAAATAATGAAATCACCTGTTGATAAAAGCTACTCATATTCTGTCACCAGTCAAATGGCATAGGCTAAATTAAAAAAAGCTCACATGGTGACCTGCTTACTAAATCCACGACTATTTCTCTTTGAACCACATACTCAAAGATTTCTGTTAGATGTGAGATCCTTCAGACTGGGCCCTGTACAGATCCTTTTGAAGCTTTTAAGAAAGCTCAGAAAGCTCACAGTCACAATGACCCTGCTGAGAATTCCCCTCAGAGACACTTGATCATCATCCAAATTGTATTTTGTTTGTGCTTCTTCCAGCAATTAAACTCTGGATAACTTCTCCTGCACTAATTTCTAACTTCTGATATTCCAGAAATTGAATAACTTTATAACATTGTAACTTCCCACCAACACATTCTACTCCATAGACCCTATAAATTAATGAACATTAGAAACTCTTCAGAACTGACTCTGACTTCTCTTCCTCAAGAATTCTTAAGCTAGCCTTGTATTTGTATTTCAAGGTGGCTACTTTAGTACACGTTACACATAAACACAATAAGTGAACACTTCTCAAAATTTAATAAATTAATAGCTGCTGTCTCTACATATAGGGGCTTAGTCTTTTTATGTACATTTAAGACTTCTGTCTTAGCAGGTTTCAGGATCAGCAGCCGTTCACCTCCAGAAAGGATGAATGGACATGCACAGTGCTACGTGGGTTCGTGGTGCATGGGGGCTAGGTCAGCACTGCAATATGTGCACAGATCAAATGCTGGGAAGGCAGCTCTGACAGAGTCTGTCTTTGGCATCAGAGCATGCTGCTCTGTGTTTGTTAATGAGACTGGAGTTCTCATGCAGTGCTAAACCTTTTGCCAGATGGATGTGCCATAGCTCCGACAGATCCCGGGGCAGAGCTATTACCCAAACACTGGCAGAATCAGTGGCTTTTCCAGCAAGTGGCAAGACTAATAAAACCATCTGGCTTTTCGGAGCCCAGCAGAGCAGCGGCTTTTAGGTTTATACACAGCAGTTGCCTGTTTTGCAGCACAACTCTTCCTATTATAGAAAGCTATCCTGATACTTTCTATGAAATTAAGATACAAGCTATTTGCACATCTCGTTGTGATCCTTTACAGAGAAGATTTTCTGAAAGTTTGTCCAAATCTGGGACAATAACTATGTGATTGCAAATCATTCCACAGCATTGTTAGTGATTATACCTCTGAGTCACAGACAAATTTAGCCAGGACAGAAGCTAAGCCATTGACTAGTTGGAGCTCAGAGTGTCAGAATTGTATAACAGTTAATTAAATACTGTCAGAGCAGACTTCTGAAAGATAAACAAAAATTGCATACAGTAGTGAAGAAAAAGAGTGGCAAAATAACCCTTTAAAAACAGAACTGAAAATCAGATACATAAGATATTACCAGCTGAGAAGCAAAGTCCTCCAACAAGATTGGTACTTAATCACATCAGTCTTTTGATTTTGATTATAGGACAAAAGCTATAAAAACAAGTCCTGCCTTAGAAGTTTGAAATGTTTCTCCCAAAGACCTTAGTGTATATGTATCTCATTTGATATGGATTCTGTAACCGTTTGTAGGTCTAATTTCAATCTGTCATAATAATCATAAAAGGAATCTATATAACCAAATTATTATTATTATGCCAGATGAGAGTAGAACTTTATTTAGGCTAAAGCCCTATATATAACTATGGCCAATTCTATACAGTTTTAAACAAAAAAATGCCAGATTTTCATCCACACATTACTGACTGTCTGCAGAGCCATAGTAGGTGAACTATATATGTTTCTCACACTGATTTGAAAGAGAATGTCTTTTACACAGAATGACCATATTTAGTACAATGATATGCAGGCAGACAGCATTGTCTGAGAATAGAAAATTTGGGAACCACCATTTGGGGTGTAAAACTGCCAGACTAAAAAAATTACCTTTTCTAAAAGATAAACATTTAACTCTGATTGGATTTTTAATCCTGAATTTAGCCTGGCTTAGAGAAGAAAGCTGGTTGAGATGACCGCCAGAAGTTCATTCCATATGAAATATTTCTGTGGTTTGATACTGTGAATGATCCTGTGAATGCAAGAGCTCTACCATATAGTCTTTCGAACACCATGGAGCTGTGAAAACACGATTAAAGTCCAGATGCATTAGATGCCAAAATAACTGCTACACAGCTTTAGAAAATGAAACCTAAAATAGGAATCCTGCAGCTGTTTCCAAGGTATGTCTACCATTAAAAAAATAAGACCATAAAACTTTCCTAGCCATGTGTATGCACACAGAGCATTCCAGCTCTTTCCTGGTTGTAGTCAAGGCACTCTGCTTTGACCAACAGAGAAAAAGCATCAGCATCCGCACACAGTTCCAGGCAGCTAAAAAAGGTTCTTTAGGGAACCTGACATAATCTGTGAATTACTAAATAGATCATTTTATACAAATTTTCTTCTCATTAATTGAGAAACTTGAATAAATATATTTCTGACTTAAATATATTTCTCAATATTTATTAACTGGAATATTTTTGCTTTTCTTCGTGGTCATTCTCAGACTTGAAGATCTGCATTGGAGCTGTCCTTGTTTGCAGGTCATATTTTCAAGCATGACCTCAGCACATTTGTATTTGGAAGCTGCAATTAAATATTAGATAGGTTATGTGGCTTTAAGGAATTGGCTGGTTTCTAGTGAAAGTCCTTGAAAAGTGGATTTACCTGAAGGGTAGATTTAGGTCCCTGCCAGTACCTCCTGGCACAGAGCATGCAAATTCATGAGATGGCTACAGCCTATGACATGCAATTTTCCTTAAATGAGGAAAGTATCTGCTCCTGAGTCTCATGTGACTTGAGCATCCCAACCTGGCTCTGGCTGCCAGTTGTTCTTCTGCTAAAAACTGAAGTGTTTTGTTTGTTAAACTAGAACATGTATAACTTTACAAGTCTTCTTTCTTCTTTCTTTAATGGTTTGCTCCTGCTCTTCAATTGGTTCAAGCAAACATCTTTCAGATGTGTCTCACTAGATTCTTATTTACACTGCTTATAGTTCTCATTTACCATGTTTCTAAAATTAAAAATAAAGGAAGTTATATCTGAAGTGATTGCAACCTCAAATAATCTGAACTGGCAATCATCTCAAAAGTAATTATTCAAATCTGCAGTTCATACCCCACAGTTTTGGTGCAAGGTTATTCCTGAATGACAGCCACTTCTAGATTCACTGAAATCAGTAATAGAAAAATTAAAGTTTTAGGGTTTTTATCTGCTTCTTTCAGCTGATCTCTATGGTTTCTCTATTTGATGGTAACTTAGCTCCTTTTTCTCTTTTCGTATAATTTTATTGCTTTCACAGGTAAGAATATTGCCATTGTTATTATTTTTCATTGCTCTCCAAGGCTAAAATTCACACCTAGGTTTCACTGATACTATAGCTAGGCTTCAATGATACTGTATTTATTTGTTGAATTATGTATGTCTTTAAAAAAGAGACTTGCTCTAAGTGACCAGGAAAATAGAGACCTCCCACAGTAATTCCCAGATGTCATTCAGTAGCCTGTAATCCCTCATTCTGAAATTGAAATTCCTGGCTGCTCTCCCAGACCACTAGTCATCACCCAAAGAGGGAGATTCAGAAGTCAAGTGATGCCAGAGGGTTCAAGAAGATCGATGCAGTGCAGTGAGCCCTGGTAGCCCAAGCTGTACAGATACTGACAGTGTTGACTCTTCCAACCATTGTGTTTCCAAAGAGTATTGACAATACCCATTGTTTTTGCTCCTGTCTCTAGTAAAGTCATAACAATAATTTTCCACAAAAATAAAAGTGTCAGAGGGGAATAAAAATGTGCTGGTTTACAAAGAAACAAAAATATTCAAAAAAGCATTCAACTCTTGGCCCTTCATTCCCTGCTCTGTCACTCAGGAAAGTCAAAGTTGCCAAGTGACAGCAAGGGGTTCGTGTTCATTGGGATCCTTTTGACTTTGCAGCATCACTGCTTGCACTGGCATTGCATTCCTCCCATCACTATCAAAGATGTGAACTAGATAAGAATCTATTTTCTGATGGAAGGATCTCTTAGATGAAAGGGTCCCATGTTAACATTTAATATATCAGTCTTGCTATCCCCTGTGTCTTGGTGGCTGATAGGATTATGAGTAGCATTGAAAGCTACCACTAAAATCCTTCCTCTCCACTAAGAGCAACACTGACATGGTTTCCTTCTCCCTGACATCAGCCTTCTTTGCTTAGAGAGAGTGGCTGAGACCTGGGCTTTGTGTGGACAGAGTGTACAAGTGCATTCCTGATGAAGAAAGTAGGGAGCAAGGAAAGAATTTAGCCTGAATCACAGTTCATTTCCTGACCATCTCCTGGGGCAGCGCTCACACATGCTACCCTTTATTTAAGAGAGACTTAGAGACTTCAGCCTCACATGTTAGTCCTTTATTCAGAATGGCAAGATCACAGCCAAAAGCAGTATGAGATAATAACAGGTATCACATGCTGCTTGTGGTTTCATAGTATCCAAAGTCTGCCAGACTAGTTGGATTATGGGCATTTTTAAGTTAATAAAACCAATTTGTTTAAAAAGAAATTACCCATTTGGCTCTTGTTGATCATGCAGTTGGTCTTATTTTTCCAAGAGGCAGAACACATCTGCATCTAATTAGTATATTAGTTGGAGTGCCTCTGCACTGCTGCATTACAGTTCCTGTACACAGCTTGAAAATATATGTAGGATGTAAACTCTTCCCTCATCCTGTTGCAAACCAGGAGAAGTTTTAGCAGAACCACAGAACCTAAGAGGTGGGGGAGAAAGAGAGGACAGAGCATGGGGGTGAATACCAACAGGATTTGGCTCAGCTCTTTAAGTTCAATTAGGTTATTTTTGTATTAAAGGTAGATCTTACACTTGGTTTCTGACATAACAAAGTAAAAAGAAAATCTCTATTTTAATGGAATGTAATTTAGGCTTCAAATGATCATAAATAGAGCACCATTACTACAAAAGAACAGTACATTACTGGCTCTATGCTTGCGTCTGCCTTCTCTTCATCTTTCCTAATCCTGCTGTGGTAATCAGAGACACATAAATATCAATTAAAGACACAATTAATACAATTAAACTAAAGCAATGAGCTCCTTCAATGGTAATTTTATTTAACCCTCTTATTTATGGTATAACCTCACTCTCTCTTTCCAAGTACCCTGGCTGGCCCGTGAGCAGTCACTACAATTGCTCCAGGCTGAAGAGGTACAGCAGTCAGAGATCTCATGGCTGTGCTGAGGGATGAGCAGCATAATGATAACAAGAGAATTTAAGAGATTTGAAGGATGAGGTAAGCTTCAGGCTTCAGAGTGCATTTAAACAGAGGAGGTTAGGATGATAGAAATGAAAGCCTATGGGAGTTCAGTAGGGGATAAGAAAGAGTTGGAGAGGTGAGCCGCTTCCTTGAGCCAGGTGGGCCTGCTGAGTCTGGGATATGACCTGACTCCTTTTCCCACCAGGACAGCAATGTGCTGTGAGCTCTACACTGAATATGAATATGAAGATGAATAAAAAAACAGTGGGAAGATGCCTGAATGGTTGAGACTTCTAGCAATGTGGAGATCTAAACAAACAGCTTTACTATCTGATTGTGCAATCTGGATGCATGAGCAAAAGAAAATACCAGAAGGTAACGTCATTTCTGACAACAGTGGGTGCTAAAAAACTTTGGGAGCAATTCAGATGCTTACACACAGGTGCTTTGTGCCATTTTAGACACTGTAGGATATCCAAGGATGATCATTCCACATTGAATCATTCCCTTGGTGTTTTTAATATGTTTCAGTTAATGGTGAAGGAGGCCAAGAATGAAACTGCTGGTATGGTTACGAACCCAGTGCAGCTAAGCCATATATCGTGGGCTAAAAATTGCTACCTTGTATACCCAATCTAGGTCTTCCAGAAGTTATCATAGAAATCAGAAAAGTAATTCTTTCTTCCAAGCCCAGAGAAGAGGTTGTAAGTGTGTCTGTCCGCAACAGAGGAGCCCCAGAAAGAAAAAAATTTACCTGCTTCTCCACAGAAGACCAAGAGAAGCACTGTGGTGCCTATAACATCACAGGAAGCAGAGAGTTAAAAAGCATGTATTTTTGGAGGGAGATAAGTGTGAGGATGTTTATCTTCCTTTAGTGATTGGGTTACAATAACAGGTTTAGGCTAAAAGGTCTGACTTTCAGATGGCTTACAATGTGTAAGAACTCTCCCACCAAAGGAGTACCACTTCACTTTAAATTAGAGATATCAGAGGCCACACAGTTTTAATGTTGTTCATTTTTTCTTTTCTCTACTTGAAAGAAGATGATGTGAAAGGCTATAACTTTGAAGGCTCCAGTGTGAGGCAGCTGGACCAGCTGTGCTCCACAGAGGCTCATGTTCTCCAGGGCTGGCTGCCTGGAAAGCTGCCACTGTAGGAAGCCGACCTCCATCAGGCTCCTCACCTCCGAATGGTTACTGAACACGAAAAATGAAACCGAAATCTTGTTCCTTTTGGTTAGATGAATTTCCTGATAGGTGTCAGGAAATGTATGAAATGTAAAGTAAACTGTTGTCCTTTCTTTTCTCATAGTTTTCATAATGAACTGTTGCAGACAAGAATATTTAAATATTTTTATAATTTCTTTTCTTTCTTCCAGTTCCCTCAGGTATTCTCATAGAAAGAGGGCTGAAAATTCATTTGAACAAGACTTCCTGTTCTTTACATGCCACCTGATGTATTAAATTGTGCAAAGTAGCCCATGTTTGATTCCATATCTAACTGAATTGTGCTGTGTTGGGTCATGCATGCCAGAGTCTATCAAATGCAGTGGTTTGTTTCTTCCTAAATTAAGGCAGTCTGGGAAGATTGAACACAAGAACAGTAAACTGATTCTGGTGACCCACTGTAGGCATTTCCATAGAAATCCACCTAACCTATGTCTTTGGATTCATCTAATGAATTCTAAAATTACAAACACCCATTCAGTGAGGTGGGGAAGAAAGAGCATTCAAAATGAAAAGGTGATAAAGGAATATTTCAGCTGCTAGTTAAAAATAGCACCTGCCTTACCCAGCAGCTATTTGTTTGATGGGAGAAAGGGATGGAGCAAAAGTCAAAAGGAGAATTTTTCCAGGGCTATGATATAATTATTCAATCAGTTTTTACTTTATGAAATGAAGATTTGCAACATGCACCCCAATTGTGCCTGTACACTTCTTGTCTGGAGTGGACAAGATGTGATCAAGGGAAGACAGAAGGACAGGAATGGCATGAACCATGCTTCCATCGAATTCCAAGGTTATTATCTTGGTCTTGTTAATAAAACAAGCACACATCACATACAGAAAAAAAAAGTAAAAATAACAAAGTTCTCTTTCAGAATTTTATTTTATTCTGCAAAACTTTATTCTTTAGTCTTCTTCCTTATACACATGAGACTGTATACATTTTTAAAAACTGTCTGGCAGGACATTAACAGAAAGTTGTAGTTTGCAATTCTATATTTAAAATTTAATGTCTTAAAATTATATCATTTTTTTGCTGTTCAATCCTTCCTAACTTCAGAGGAATCCACCTAATGAGAAAGAATGGTTTTAATTAGTTTTAATAGCACTGGAATTGATACATAGCCTTAGTGTACGGCAATTGCATTGAAATTCCCTGACCACAAAAGTAAAATTAGGAGGCACAAACCAGAGGTTAAAAATAAGATAAAAGTGACTATGTACACGACTGATTTGTTTCTGTTAGCAACAATGATGCTTCCATTTTGAGGGTTTTCCTGTCAGTTGAACCCCCTGAAAAATGCATGGAATTAAAGAGCAAGATAAGACTGATTTTCTTGTCCAGTGATGCTGTGAAGAAAAAATTGTTATGATAACCCACCATTGACCAAATCACATACTCTTAGTGGGAAAAAAGTAAAAAAAGTCAAATCCAGGCTTTCACAATGTATAGGAAAGGAAGGTCTATTTGACCTGGTTAAATATCTTTTTAATATCTAAGAAACAAATCAATGACTTTAACTGCATCAAGGTGGACTAGTGGATTTCATTACATTTTGCTTTCATCACTATCAGAAAAAGTTTACCCTTTAATAAAAACACTGTGATATCATTTTATTATTTCTAGGAGCTACTTATTTTCTAATGGCCATATTTAGGGACTGAATTTGAAATCTGCTTTTCAGTGAAAAATTTGACTAGTATATCTAGCTGCACAAAATCTTTGCAGTGTTCATATATATCCTAGACTGCCTGGCTGCTCTCTAGGAAATGCTTTCATTATTTGACTGGTTTATCTTTGCCTACAGATGTTCTGGGTTATGGATCGTTACTACATTTTGAAGAATGAATCTTTAAGTGCAACCAATGTAATATGACTTTGAGGGCTGTTCTAGTTTGTAACCATGCAGGATACTGGACATGTAGGAAACATAAACCAATAAAAAAACCCAAAAAACCAAACCAAAACAAAAAATCACCACCAAACACAAACCCAAAACAAACAAAACCAAATAAAAAAATAAAACCACCACCATCTGCAAAACAAACCACAAAGAAACTTTAAAGATTAAATAATTTATGGGTTTTTTTTCCTGGTGACTACTGTATCTGATGTAGATCACGCAAGTAACCCATTCATACAGATCTGCTCTTTAGCAGAGTGTTGCAGTTATTGTTGTGGTTATTAGTGCCATGTTGTTGTTGTTGTTATCAACTAGAAATATAATCCAAAGCTCCCCAAAACATGTAAGTTCTAGAGAAGCCTGCAACTATTTGCAAATTTCCTAAATTTGTTATTGTTCGGCAAAATAGAACTGTCAAATTTTCTCTCATGGTCTAGTAATTATAGCAATCTCTTAGAAAACAAAAAATATGACTTAAAATCATTGCTCTACAGAAGACTTGAATGTGAGTCTCCAGGTGGGTGTTTTAAACATTGCTGCTGGAGGGGCCAGTCCTGTCTCCTTCTTTCAGTGTTGAGCATAAGTGATGGGGTTTAGTTGCTTATTGCCAAAGGCTCTGAAACCAAACAGACATCAAACTGTTTCCCTGTTGCTTGGAGTTATTCAAGTATTTCTTAGATTTGTTTTAGTGGCAGAAGGTTAAACTCATAAAAATCCACAGAGATGACCCAAGACGGCTGTCCTGCTCCTGAAACGTTGCAGACTGTACTGACTGGGTAAGTTAGGTTTAGTTCTGATGGTTCTGATGGTTCTGATGTAGCAATATCAGGAATGTCATGTAAAAGTGGCTTATAGATACAGATGTAGATATGCATATATATATATATACTTATGTATACACACACACATGTATGTGTATATATATATATACATGCATACATACACACACTCACATACATATATCAAAGAAGAGCTGATAATCTGGCTGGAGAACATCTCCACAATGTTCAGATGTGGTCTATGCCTGATCTAGATGTACAATGTTCAAGACAGGGCTAAGACAGAAAAATGGAGAAAGTTTGCATCTGCTACCAAGTTGTTACAGCAGTTACCCAAATTTGGTTCTTATTGAATTCAAGCATCTTTTCCCTGTATTGGGTGTGATAGTACTGTGATGTTGCCTGGTGCACAATACTACAGCTTAATGTCCAAGGTATTCATTCTCAGTAATCCTTACTCCACATAAAAGCTCTCTTACCTTTCTGACACAGACAGTTCTCCCAAGTGAATTAAATCTGGGTTGTTGGTTTCTCACTGGGGACACAGTCTTGTCATGTTGGTAACCAGAATTTCATACTTGGGCTGGGGACTCTAGGAGGCATAACTTTTGTCCATGGCAAAATAATAGTAAAATTCTCTTTGTGGATCCAGAGGAAGATTTTCAAATGTGAAAATGTCAATTATTTATCTAACTCTAGCTGAAAGTCTGCCCTTGAGATGCCCCATTATGAAACATTTTCCATTAACAAAAATAAAAATACCACATAAAAAAGTTTTATTCCTACTAGTAACTTTTATATACTAAATGTTTTTAGGTACTTTAATCAGTGGGAACTATTTCCAGTGGTCTTATAAGCTATAATTAAGTGACCTTCAAAGCAAGGCAGAGAGATCCTAAATGACCTTAATCCTCTGCATAGTTTTATGGGACACCACCACTTAAGTTTTAACAGTGAGGACCACTGTCAGACTGAGAGAAGAGTTTGACAGCAAACTGATAGTTCATCACAGTTGCACAGTCTGTTCTCCTCCCTGTTGACAGAAGTATTTTAGTCTTCTGAGGTACTGATTTACAATGCAACTGCCTTACTGCTGAATACACCAGCAATTCTACACTCATTTTCTAAATTTCAATATTTCAGCTAGTATTTTCCAAAGTGTGTTATATACACTGTAACCCATAAGTGTTCTATAATTTTATGAGCTATATGAGAAATGTTAGCCCCTACATGTCCATATACAAACTTATTAATCTTTGCCCTTGCATGTCTTTGAGTTTTGGTGGAGAAAGCATTTCGTCTCTGAGTAAACAAGTCAGGGAATTAAGAGAATGCTTACCATTTCAGATACAATTACATTCAGTCTTCCAAAGAAGAAAAGTCCTAAAAGATGCTAGTGGCTTCAGTATTTTTGTGCTGCTTGGATATTACTTTGTGGGATAATGATTGCTGCTAATAACAAACCAGTGTTCCTTCTCAGCCTTAGTAATTCTTCAAAAGCATCTAGGAAAAAGCCTAGGGAACACATTTGCCATTTTTGAAGCTGGTGTATAAAATAAAAATTTTGTGATGATAGTTCTTTTTTTTCTTACATATTCTTATTTCTGAAACAGTTTAACAAGCACCTTGAGATTCTTTGAATACAGTCACTAATTCCAGCAAATACCTAAGCTGCTCGACCAATTCCAAAGTCCCTTGGTCTGTAATTATCCTTCCATGACTTGCTTCAGCTGAAAAGGGGAGACACATAGCAAAAGAACATCACCTGCCATTTATCTGAAAATGTAAACAATGTACCATAACAAGGGGCTATTAAATATTTTAAACAGTGCAATCTTCAAGAGTAACAACAGTCATCTTGACAACACAACTCTGAAAATGGCCTTTTGCATTACGGGACACCTATGGCAAAATTTCTCCTTTGAATACCCTACGTTGTTTTTCCAGCCTCTAGTACACCACAAATGGTGTTACTTAGGTGCTTACATATGTATGGCTCTTACTTCTGGCTTCAATTCATTTAACTGGGAAACCATTACCCTTTCCCAGGCCAACAGTCGGCAACCAGCTCCTCATTCAGGGTATGTGATGTTTTCTGATGTTATTGAGTTACACTGAATTTCTTTCTCTTTCATGGTAAGCCTTGTGTCTTTATCTGTTATATATCGGCATTAGGATCCAATTCTATAGGAATTATGAAGTCTAGTGTTAGCTTTAGGAGAGCACTTAAGTCCTCGCCTAACTTCAAGCTCATTAGTTCTAAGCATTGTGCTTAAGAGCAAACATATGTTCAAGAACTCTATTGAGTCTTGGTGATAAAGCCTTCAATACTTAGCAGCTAAGTTGACTCCAGGAGCTTAGCTTCATCAGAACTGAAGAAAAGAGCTCTAGAACAATACTGTCAGATTTCTTCCCAGATTTTGCCCAAAGTTACCCTGGATAAGGTGTGTCAACTCTGTTTTCCCATCCAAAGGAGGTAGTTCCACCCCTCTCCTCTGCTCTTGTGAGACCCCACCTGGAGTACTGCGTATAGTTCTGGCGCCTCCAACATTACGACATGGAACTGGTGGAGCAAATCCAAAGTAGGCCCCTGAAGCTGATAAGAGGACTGCAGCACCTTCCCTAGGAAGACAGATTGAGAAAGGTAGGGCTGTTCAACCTGGAGAAAAGAAGGTTGTGTGGAGACTTAGCAACCTTCCAGTATCTAAAGGGGACCTACAGGGAAGTCAGAGAGGGACTCTTCATCAGGAATTGTAGTGATAGGATAAAGAATGGTGGGCACAAACTGAAAGAGGGAAAATTTAGGCTAGATATTAGGAATAAATTCTTTACGGTGAGGGTGGGGAGATACTGAAACAGGTTGCCCAGGAAGGTTGTGGATGCCCCAGCACTGTCAGAGTTCCAAGTCAGGTTAGATAAGGCCTTGAGCACTTTGGTCTAGTGGGACGTGCCCCTGCATATGGCAGGGGGCGTTGGGATCAGATGATCTTTTAGGTCCCTTTCAACCCTTAACATTCTATGATTTTATGATCCTTTAAGGAGAGCTAAGAATATATGTATATGTATAGACACGCACACACACACATAGGTATGTACATTGCTCAGTATGTATAATTAAATCATATGATTAATCCTCTCTTCTATTGAGCAAAAGCAAATCCAATGAGAAATATATATGCCTGAGACTAAAATGACTTGTTCCTTTCTTTCATTCATTATCTATTATTGACAAAATACAGTTGTTCCATACTAACATAAGGATTTTCTTTAGATGTTAAAGGATATTACAATTATGGATAATAATAGAACTGACATTTTACTGTTCAAGCTGGTAGCAGAAATTTTGCAGTTATCACTAAGGAATTTAGAAGCAAGGAATGGATACATCCACTTATAAATACTTGAAGTCATGAAATACTTCAGTCAATCTTGAGTCACATACCAAGTCTTGGAACATTATCTTTACACATTACAGCCAAAGTCACAGTTGAAGTTGATGTCACTCTGCTAGATAAATGAGCTAGAAATTAATTCATACTCTTTTATTTAGTGAGATTTGTTTTTCAGGAATCTAATTCAAAGAGAAGTGGACATTTGAAATATGCCCTTCTCTCCCACCCTTGTTACTATAATTGATGTAGATTGAATTAGAGCTCCAATCTTATCAAAACACTCCTAGCAGCTCCTGTTGTGATACAAACATTGGACAAAGTTACTACAGAATCATTGCATCTTAGCAGGAATGTTAAAAATAAATCTGTTCTTTCTGTCAAGTGTGACCTTGATATTGAACAATGAAAATGTGCTAAGTGACTGACCAGAATAGCAGTGAGCTACCTCTTAGCAATGTATCAGGGATAGAAAAATATTTCTGTCTCTGTATAAAGTGATTTTTAATTTCTTCTGAATCAAATGGTAACAGTTGTGCCAAACGGTGTGACATGTCAGCACAGACATGGCTAACAATGAAAATGCAATGCTAATAATTGTATTATGGTGGCCAAAATATTATTTAGAAGAGGCAGAAGCAAAGAAAATGGTCTTTAGAAAAATCAGAAGAGCTTTACAACTTCACTTGAGGGTAGAACAAGACTCAACTTCAGAAAGAAAAGTAGAACATATTTCTTATAGTTATCCCAAGTACTGACAAAGGGTACAAAAGAGGCACAGGATAGGATTCAAGGTACATGTTTGTCTTGATTTCATGTAAAATAACCACATTAGGGTCATATCAACAGCAAGAGGAAAATTAACTCCCTTTGTTGTTTCAAATATTGTTGTTGGGTCACTCTTCAACATTGTATACTGTGCTATTTTCTTCCTCTTTGATCCAGACTCAGCTTTGCTTGAAGATAACACAAACCAATGAAAACTGGATCAGGCTGGGGTGTTATTGGCACCAAATTTCCTCCTTTATTTGCAGCTCCCACCATGAGTACACTGAATGCTTCCTCATCACTTTGCAATTTGAGGGCATCCATCTGTTAATTTGCTCCCTAGATGCTGTTTCAGGATGTTATTGCTGTTTCATGCAGCCTGTCATTTCAGAGATGCTCAGACTTCATTTTGGCATCTAAGGAGCTAGAGGAGCCTCTGGAAGCTGTGGAGGTTCAAAAGCAGAAGAAAGCCTGAGGGCAGGGAGTGTGGTTTCTGGGCAAGCTGGAGGCAGTCAAAGGATGTGGTTTTGTGGATGGAAAACAAATTGGATGGAGCCCAGGAGATGGTCCTTCATAAATAGGTCTCAAAAAAATCAGAGCCATGGCTAGTGATCGTGCTCTAGTTTTGATGCTGTTGCAAACTTAGGCATAGTGGTGCTGGTTTTGTACCAAAGAAATTGTTTAGGAAAGAAAGGAAGAATTAGTAGCAGAGGGATCTTTTAATGAGATAATGAATAGAATGAGTTGGCCCAAAATATTTCTGGAACAAAAATCAGGCTTTCTGGGATCTCAGAAAGCTTAACAAAATCAATGTTTGAAATCTGTATTGCAATAGAAGCTTCAAGTAAAATGAATCCTGTGCAGAAAACGTAGTAGAACTTAAAAGATAAAAAGCTCACGGATGTCTAAAAAATGCTGTATCAAAAGAAAGTTAACTCTTTCAACAACAGGATACCTTCCCTATGCCCTGGCTTAAGAAACAAGCACACACGTTTTCCCACCTTTTTATATACTAAAGCTGCCTGGCTATCTTAAAATTCTGATTTCAACAATAGTATAAACAATCAAGCAATGTATTTTATTTAGAGAAGACATGACACTTAAAAAAGAAATGACAGCAGTAAAAAATGAACTGAATTTGTAGTGTCCACTTTTGGTCATCCACATTAATTGCACGTGTGTGTATTTGAATCAATTAAATGAAGGCATCCCTTCCTTCCAACACAGAAAATAATTAGGTAATATATTAAAAGTAGATAACCTTGTTTGCCTCCCACTCAACCTTTCTTCATCATTCTTAATAGCAAACATCTAGCTATCGATTGGTTCATTTTAAATGTTACTAAGGTAAATGCTGTACTGCTTTGAACTGATGAAGGAATTGAACAAAGACAATCATAGTAATTGTGGCATGTTGAGGAATGCAGATCACAAGAACTGAATACAAAAAAAATGCCCAATGTAACCTTTTCTTCCATGTAAAATATCACAAAAGAAAGAAAATATGTGTATAGGGCAGTCAGAGAAATTTAACTTAACTCAAGGCAGATCCCTCTTATCTCTTTTGTTCTGCCTTTGTAGTAAGGACTGTAACTTCATTCTAAATCAATACATTTTCTCAGGCAACATGATTCTATTATAAATCATCATTTGCACAGTGTGTTTCTGCTAATAAATCTGCAGCTAGAAGGGATAAAGAGGAAACTGGCTAACAATAAACTGTGCTGTTAAACTAGGGCAGAAACAATTTGAAACACAAGGTTATTACTGAAACCCGTATCAACAATATTCTCTCGATATCAACTGTTGTGGAATTAAATGTACCTTCTACTGCAAATAGCTGTTTATAAAGTTCAAGTTGATGCTCAAGACAAAGAAAATGCTGAACCCAAACTATTCATGAAGAGATGAGATTTAATGTATATAATTTAGCTACAAACTGGCCACCTGCATTTCGAGCAGATTTTTCAATAGCTTCATGTAGCAAGGCAAAATTTGACACAAATACATATTTTGTGGATTGGATGTAAACCTAAGGAACTGATTACCTAATAGCCTAAAAATTTCCTTTGAAACCTCAAGTACATGCTCAATATTATCAGTTTAAAAGCTAAAAACACCAAACTGGGTAAAAAAAAAGGCTGATGATAGTATAAACTATTGAAAGTCCATGGAATCTGGAAGTTTGGGAATCACACATTTCTATCTGAAACGGAAACGGTGCTTTCAAATATGTTTCCATCTTTACAATTCTGTGTGTGTGTGATCGTTGTCCCTCCCCTCCTCCCACCAATTAGGAATCTAAAATAAAATTGCTAAATCTTAATTTAAGAAAAGGTTTACCAAAATACAACTGAAAACTATATTGCACTGGCTTTTAGTGACATCTGAACTCAAAATTGCTGGCAAGAATACAAAGAAATATGTGAAATTAACTGGATGGCTCAGAAACCCCCAAAATGGGAAGAGATAGGTACAAATCCTCGGAATACACTAACTTCCCTTTTGCCTTTGAAAACCATTCTTGTAGGCTATTGTTTGCTTCATGCCTCTTCTCCAAAATAAATTCTCCTTTATATAACTTCCTTCCTGATTATTACTACCCTCACACTTTTGTGCTTTCAGAACTGTGAGCAAAATTATGTAATAACCATGTACACCACTGCAGAAAATGTAACTTCTGAATAAATGGGGCCATTTGCCTTCAAGTTCAGCATTTTTCAGACTTAGGTTAGTAGAGACATTTCTTCTTTCTGAATCTGAATAGGCTTAAGAGGTTACGTTTTATTTAAATCTTGGAAAAAATCTTCGGTCTTTGTCTTACAATCTGTCAGTAATACAACAGTGAGCATTATAAAGGGGATGTTGTTTAAGAAAAGACAACATTCAGCCAAATTTATCCATGTAGGCAAATGGTATTGTGCAACTAAACAGAATGTATTCAGTTTTCTTCATTAAGACTTCTATAGTAGTCAGTGAGCAGAGATCCTAGATTTATTTATTAGTGTTAACATATCTATTCAGCACATTTCTGGTTTGTTCAGGCACTAGGAAAACTCTGATAATTTTGCGTCTAATGTCACCATGTCTGCTTGAAAAATCTCTGTGTCAAGGAAATTCTGTGCAACCCCTCCAAACAGTTTCTATTTCCTTATTAAGGAACTGAATAACAGAAGTTCAGTCCTGGGCCAAATATTGCCCTCACTTGATAAATTTGTTAATCACCTCTCACATCTTGTTGATTCAGTGTCAATCAAAGGTAGCCCTACTGCTCACATACTTGCAGCTGAATTGTAGCTCTAAGCATATGCATAAGTGCTTTTTTGGACAGACGCCAGTTGCTTGGGTCCTTGCCATGTCAGGCCCCTTGTGAATACATTTTTCTCACATGAACAGTGTTTTCAGGACCAGACTTGCATCTTTCAGCATATTGACAGCTATGCAACTCGGCGCAGGTGAGTAGGAGCTCTTCTGTGCTGAGCATATTTCATTTCTTCCTGTGTACAATGTTGAGATAGGACCTACAGATATCTCAGGATTCAAAGGTCAGTGAGACTGGAAAATCTATCTCCAAGTGAGTACAACTGTCTATGTTACCACTAAATATTCCACAGATGCAAGAGAAAATGTATTTGAGCACTTAGAGGAAGAAGCTAGGCATGGAGATATTAAAATGGAGAAAAAAATGTGCAAAAAGTACTTTGATGAATAATTTAAAAATTGTCTGGGTAACATCATTTATTAGGCTAATATCAGGTTAAATCTTTTCCCTACACTCAAACTATCTTCCTGTGGCTGTTTTGGCAGTAAATTAAAAATTTATTAATTATCTACAACCTTACAGGTTTTGCTTCATGTTTTCTAATAATTTTTGATGGTGTGGCAGCCTTGTCTGAGATTCTAAGCAAACCAGCCCAGATCACTTCCACACCCCACGTGCAGTAGGACTGCACTGGACTCATTGTGCATATTGGTATACCTCGCCAGCAAGCCTGATACGCCACAGAACTGATCTACACATGCTCCTAAAAGATATTTGGGACACAGTGAATTGATTTAGAGCCATGCTTAAGCATTTAGTCATGTCAGGTAACCCCAGTCACTAGATCTATGTGTTTTGGGAATTGCATCTATGGGCAACACTGTGTAAATAATGCATAAATAATGGAAGGGACAATTAAATCTAAGGTTTCAGATCTAGACCATGAGGAACAGGATCTTTGAACTCTTAGCAAAACATTCTTTCATATATATATTTCCCTAAAGCAACCTGCAAACTTTAAGCTATTTTGTATGGACAAAGATTGGGGAATTGCCTTTGTTGCTAAATCCTAGGTAATGTGTAGTACAAACCATCCATTCTGTTGGTGGAAGAAGAGATCAACTTGGGCTCCAACTGACGCATGAATATCATGTTCTTTTAGAGGGAAGACCCATGTGATATGAAAAATGCAGAAGAAATGGCTTTGAGGTTTGAATGATTACTGAAGAAAAAGAATATTACCATCTTGCCAAATATTCTCCTCTTAGTATCCTCAACTTTTATTCAAAATTCTGTAAAATATTGAAACTGTTTTCTTTCAGTTGAGAGAGTGATTGTTGACTAATAACACGTTGATTAAGAGACAGGAATGGCATTACAACACTTTATAGAAATAACACATTTTTAGAAAGGTTAATATAACTAAGGCAGTGGTATATCTTACAGTTTACAAAGACAAATTTATGCAAATACTGACTGTAACCTTTTTATGAAACATGAAGTATGTATAAAATTATTTTGCCTACAAATTTGCAAGCAGTTGTTACAAGCCAAATTTTTTCAGTATGCTTTGGACTCACAGGCTTTCCTGTTCATTCTACTTCTCATGAAAAGTAACCAATGCAGTTAACAGAACAAGCATAATGCTTATTCTCTACAATAGAACAGTCATGGCTAGGCTTCACGAACGAAGATTTGGGACAATAGAATAGTATCATGAAAGCAAAGAGCACTGGAGGGCTCTGGAACTTAGAAAAATAATACCTCATAATGATATCAGTTTTTATTTATTAATAACATCTTAGTTTTAATTACAGTGATGTAAAAAAAAATGCCATATATATATGACCAAAAAGAGGAATAGAAGACAGAATATTTCTTTTTGAGGCTAGCAAATTATTCACTAGTTTCAATGTGCTGTTGTAAGTGTACAAAAGATACGTATGTACTATAAAGGCATTTATGTTTACAGAGTGTAGTGTATAAAAGTTATTGCTTCAGACACCACCCAGATACACAGTGGTGACACTTCCTTCCCCCTGGGTAAATACAGTTCTAATGTGAATGAGGGGAAGGTAGGACTGCCTGGCCAATGGTCTGTCACAGGCTATACTGTAAATTTAGCACTTTCAACCTCACCTGAGCCTCCTTCTTTACTGCATCTATCTCTGCTGTCTGCTGAAACTGGTGGTTAACAGATTGTGAAGCCTGTGAGTGAAGACTTACTATTAAAACAAAACAAAACAGAATAAAAGAAAACAAACAGAAAAAAAAGTTGAAAGTACAGTACTAGCATGTATAGATAACAGTAACTTACTTAGAAGTTTGAGCTCTGACTCCACATTTTCTGTGCTAGGAAAGTGGTATTCCTTCACTACTGGAGGTAACACCTTTGGCAGACCAGTGGTGACTTGAGCGGATATGGAGTGCTCAAGCCCTCTTTCTGATTGCCTTTCAGCAGAGAAGAAATATTTTGGGAAGACAGTGTAGCAAAGTCTACCATGCTTCTCTTTCTGATCTGTAAAGGACTTTGACCTATCATTTATGTGAACTGGACAACCCTTCTGAAGGTCTGCCCTGAAATTTCTATTTGATCTTTTACAATATTTAATCTGATCTCTGACAATAATAGTCACACACAACAATAATCAAGATGGGAGGGTTTAATCTGTCAAAAGAAAACTCATGTTTGAAACTCCTCAAAATTGTTTCAGCATTTTAAGCAAGTCCATTTTACCTTGTTCATCCCTTGGATCAAAGTTCCTTTCCAGGAATTTTCTGGTTTACTGGCAATGACATCCCACATACTTTAATCATCTTCAAGAGTCAAAACTGAAGTAGAACAAAGCTTCAACAAACATTAATTAAATATCATGAATTCATTTAAATTAGCTGTAGATCTGCTAAATGAAATAGAAAAAAAATTTCTAATTTCTGTCTTAGCAGGAGGGGAAAAACTGAGACAATGTGGGATTTAACAGTGTTCATTTGATGGAATGAAATATATGCTCATTTCTCTGAGCTTTTATGTCTTTTTCATTGCTCGGCTGGACTTTAATAGGTATTTTCTTTCTTTGCCTCTTGTACTGGACAGGGATATGCAGGGTCTAAACTCATTCAGTAAGCCAATGACAGAAGATTATTAAGATTTATTTTAAGATTGCATTAGATCAGACACAAATTTCAGCTTATTGTATATTTTATTCTTTTTGAGAGGCTCTTCTCTTCTGCACAGCACTGCTACACAGGAGGCTTCCACAAAAGCTGGTCTCCAGTTTTATGCAGATTAACCATAATGAGGGAGCCTCCCTGACAGGTGCTTGTCCTCCATCCTATTCAGAAAGTTATTTTACTCCCTGTGTTATAACACATGCATAGAGAGGGGTCTGAACCACAATCATGAATCCAAACACTTCCTAGTTTGGGGTGAGCTTGGATCCACACCAAGATTTGCAGCTGGGACCCATCTGTAGTTATAACACAGTATCAGATAAGTCTGCAGTGGTGTAAATTGGCACAGATTCATAGACTTCAAAGGAAGCATGCCAGTTTGCAGGAGCAGAGAGTATAGATAATCCTACCTCTGCAAAGAAGGAAGTAAAAGGGTCTGGGGAAATCAAAGTAGATAGGGGAAAATATGAAAAATCCGGATCAAACCAAAAAATGCCTTGAAAGTTAGAAGTCTAGTGTGATACAGAGATGCATATGTGTTTGGGATAAAAGGATACTTATACGTGCTTGGTCTTGTCTGTGTTGTTGCATTTTATACCAAGAAGTCCTCAAGAAACAAAACCTGCGTAATTTCTCATACAAAATTTCTTACAAAATTATTACTTTAACCATCATCTTTTTTGAGCAAGAAAATAATGGTGCAAAGCTTCTTTGAGAATCCATTGACACCCATTATATGCCAAAGCACAGCTTCCATGTGCTCATTTCCTTCAGGGGTGATGCCAGCCACCCCATGAATGCAGCAGCATTTTGGAAAGAAAACTGTGTAAACAGCAAAGTGGTCTGTGCTCAGGTGCCTGTGCACTCATGGCTGAGAGGAGGAGTTGTTGAGAGAATCATTTAAAGTCAGATTAAAGGTGTCATCCAAGCTGTGGCCAGAAACAGCGATATTTAGAAGAAGATTGCTGCTAGAAGATCAAAACTGAGTTTTGTGTTGGCAAGTGTCAGTGAAAATAGGCAGAATAAGCATTTCACATAAGTCAGTGATAACCTTTTCCTTGTCATAAAATTGCCACTTGATCTAATTAGGTAGAGACGGTGAAAATGCAAAGCTGGCACCATAGATCTACAAGAATACACACCATAGTCTACATACCATCTCCTCTGTCTTTATAAAGGCTTGATCTGAACCATTTAAGTCTTAGCAAGGACTGGTTCGGACAAAGAGTAAGAAAATATGCTTATACATCTTAAAATGTTATTTTGCCATGAATAAAATGAAAAAAATCATAAATGATGCATTCTTACTCTATATCTGCTCTCAAAAAAAAAAAAAAAAACAAAACAAAACAAAGTTTCTCTTGAGTTACTGAACTGTTTCCCAAACACTCCTTGAAATATGGAGACTGCTTTATCTGTTCATTCTGCTTAAGTATATCCATCTGGCAGCATAGATAACCTCTGTGCACCTGCTCAAAACTTACCTTTTTAGGTTATTCTTTTCAACCTGCTTTCCTGAGCAATGTGCAATGCATTCATGTGCATGAAAAAGGGCTCCAGGCAGCACTACTCTGACACAAGGCTACCCTAAACAAGCAAGAAAAATAAGCATTGCTTCATTTGTGGAATAAACAAAACTGCATAAGGCACAGCCTATGCAAGGCTAGGTAGGGAAAGATAAACTGGATTGTTTTTTACCATCTTGGGCTAGATACACACATACACATAAAAGACTAGAGAAATACATAGTCCATGGCTGTAACAAATACATTTTAGGTGGCAATTCTGTTTAGAAATGCAGGAATTTTAGATTCCCAAAGAGACTTAGACATCTAGTTGTCCTTCTATTTGCCATTAGAAGTGCAGACCCTTAGAAACTCTCATATAATTCTGCCTACAACTATGTGAGCAAAGTACAGACACCAGCCTACAGTCTATTCTGGAAGTAAAACTCTCACTCTGCTCTATTGAGGCTGTTCCAGTGGGAGCATCCCCATGTCTGATGGTTGTCTAGGTGAATTTATTTTAAGGATTCTTTGTAGCTGGTACTCAGTGCAGTGATAAGCGTGTAAGAAGCTGTTAAGTGAAATGGGTGGTTTGTAAGAACACAATCCATGCTTCTGCAGAAAACAGGACTGACCAATTGAAGGAAATGGGTAATTCTGGAAGACTACTGGATGTACTGAGAGCACAAGCACAAAACAATTCCAATCTTTTCAGTATATTATTTAGCGAAAGCAGAAGTGATGTCATAAGAGTGTAGTTGTATTAAGAAAGAGGAAAAAGTGATGTGGCTACAGGACTTGTTAATCACCCAAGTGATAGGAAGGGTTTAAGAAAATAAGCATTGGGGAAGAAAGGAAAAAAAATTAAATTCTCTATAACCATGTAGAGATAGATGACAGACAATTTCTAGGTAGATAGATGCATACATTTAGACTGATACAGCTGTTAATTTTGTATATGTAGCCTGTCTTGGAAAACACAGCTTTCTCCTTAGAAAACTGTATGTGTCACAGCTACTTCATCTTGATCTCTGTAATCAACTGTGATACTGTGAGAAACTTTTGGTTAAACTGGAGAAAATAGTGATCACATAAGGACAAGGGCACAAAAGAAAAAAGGGTCAAGTTTTAGTGCTTCCATAAGAACTAAGCATTGGGTGGAAAGTATTTTACAGCAGGGAGATTATTACTCCTCTTCCCAGGTGTGGAATCTTGGCGCTGATGTTGTGTACATTTTTAATGCCCTTGGTAAAAAAGAGCTGGTGTGGTGCTGATATGTCCTAGTGATACAGTGTCGGGAGGGAATACGACTCTAAAGGATGGCTGGGATGAAACACACAGGAAGAAACTGTGTGACGTTATAGGCTTGAGTAATCGAAATTCAATACCACAAAATGCAAGGTCATGCACTTACGGACTAATAACAAAAGCCTCTGATACAGGCTAAGAGCTCATTTGTTAGAAACGACTGAGGAACAGAAAAACCAGGGTATGTTAGCAAGTTACAGGATCACTATTAACCATCAAAGTAATACAGTTGCAAAAAGACTAATGCTAATAGGAGCAGTATTTCTAGTATGCATAAAGAAAACTTAGTGCCATCAAACAAATGGAGACATGGTCAGCTCCAAGATGGGAATATTGCATACAGGCCTAGACGACTCTAAGAGATAAACTATACCAAAAACTTGGGCACAAAGAGGCTATGATAGGGGAAGAGAGCTCGTGGCTATGGGCAGGGGAAGCAGCAAGAAGGTTCATGCAGTAGGGAACCATCTCCAGCTCAAAGACAATGCCAATACAAAAAAGCAGTAGCACACATAACTTTAGGTTAAAATTCAAATATACTTAAAATCAGTAGAGCAGTGAAGTGGTCAAACAATTTCTGTCAGTTACAGGATCTGCTGAGATGGAATTTGACCAAATAATGAAAAAACTTATGTTATATATATATATCTGAGGTCATTCGTACTATGAGGAACCAGCAAGACTACTGATAGTCCAGCAAGCCTATTCCAACCTTCAGCTCAGAAGGATTTTTTTTCTGCAGCCCTCATGAGACCTGCAGTAGCTGCCCTCCCTTCCTGTGCTCCTGAGACAGGGCACACCAAGAAGCAGTGTTGGTGTAACATGATGCAGACCTCCATGGCTTCATGCCCAGAGCTCTTCCAGGACAAACCTGTGAGCCATCTGTGGAAGCTGTAACCAGAAGGCTCAGTGCCACAGAGGCAGAGACTCCTGCTGCGACAGGGAGGGAAGGGTCCTAATGCAGTAGCAATCCTCTGCACGTGGGATGCAGATGATGAGACTCCCCCACAGTTGGAAAGAAACATTCACATCTATAAAGTGTTTGCAAAGGTCTGAATCAGATATCTCTGATGGTTACTTTACATATATATGTAGTTTTCAAGTAACTTATAGTATCAAACAAATTATAAATGTGTATTAATAGGATTTTGGTCTCAGATCACACTATATTCAGAGCAACACTTTAGCACTGCTTTCAGAGTTTCCATTCCTTCTTCATATTTCCTGTTATCTGTATTTTATTTTTTCTTTTTGCCACAAGCAGCTCAAATGACATGTTGTTAGTATATAAGATTGGACATGTTGCTGAAAATATTTATTTTTTTGCAAAATAATAAGCATTCATCTGGAATGAGTATGCAGACCTAACTCACTTGAATAAGTCATGAATTTTCATGGGATTAAATGTATAAGGAAGTACTGTTCAGAGTACGTTAGGGTTTTAGACTTAAAGTCATGATATGAAGATTGACAAACATCAGCAAAATAAAACAGATTCCTCTTATACAGGAGAATCTTACATGCTAGATGTTGTGAAACATAAATGTACTGCCAATAAGTTCAGTGTGAAGTATGGTTTATATATCTCCAAAGGCTGTTTGTTAGGAAGTGATTGGGGAGGATTAGTGAAAGGATATGAAACATTTTAGCTGTAAGTTACTAGTTCAAATCCTCTCAATGACAGAAGTGAATAAGGACCTAAAGTGCTGGAATTGATGGAGTTGGTGCAACGGCTGATCATAAAGTTATGTATGTGCTTAACAGTTTTATTGGACAGAGGCTGCAAAGTCAATGTTATTTGCTGGCCCACGTGAAATAAGTTGATGTCCCTGATTCAATCCCACTAAGTCAGCACCAAAGGATTAAACAGCAATGAAGTGCTTTTGCACATCTGGTGCTTCTCCTGCTGGAGCATGGCTGAGTGACAGGCAGGGGAAAGCCGTACCTACCTTGGGTAGAGAGGATTTTAGTCCCCAGCACTGTAAATCTGGCACCTGTCACAAGCACTAAAGCTCACATTACATAGACAAACCTGGGGCTTTGTTTTTTTCTTAAATGTTTTCACAGCTACATCTAATCAATATAGTCTTCTCTTTGTTGTAGGAAGAAGTAGTAATTAGCTTTCTGTCCAACACAAGCACACTGTCAAGCTGGCATAGAATTCTGAAAAAGAAAAACAGTTTTGCCTAAACTGATCAGTGCCTTTTGCCAAACTCAAACAATTATTGAGATTACAAAAAAAAAAAGGGAATTAATGTTGCATATCTTCATTTTATTACAAGGAAACACTAAGGTAGTCACAGAAAGTCCAGAGAGACCCTGGTCAAGCATTCATCAAGGTAACACTTTTAGGATTACTTGAGTGGAAGTATATACTCATTGTAGGATTAAACAGTAATGTCACAGTTTTGTGATTTGCCTCTGGAGAAGGAAAGGAGATCAAGAGCCTTTATCATGTTCAGGTGCAAGCCACAGGAAATTAGGCTTGCTTTATAGACCATGATTTCCTGACTACACAAGTATAACAATAATTAGAAATCTTGTGGAGGAGATTATATACTGCAAATGTAGTTGTTTACCTGTACATTCCTATTGTGAGATGAGTTTTCCAATACCATTAGTTATCCTGTGTATTTTCTTTAGCTGAAAAAGGAAGAAAAATTCTACATATGAGACTACATATTTCTAAAGCTGTATGGTTCATGAAGCCAAATAGATGCCATAGGGCAATAAAGGAAATTAATTACCATACAAGAGATGGCAAAATCAGAATATAATTTAATGAAAATTCAGGAAACAGTGTCATTTATATGGATAGGACATTGGTATATATCTATCTGTATACATGTGAGTGTGTATTTATATATATATATATATGTCACTTGTATCTATATTCCATTTTCTGCAGCTTCTTGATGGAAAAGTTCATGTAGGTCTGCACCACTATAGCATCCCAAACTCATGCTGTCCACAGAAGACAAATCCAGTGAAATTTAAATGCTCCACTAGCATAAAGAAGAAGATATACATATGAAATTATACTTGGCTTATAAAAAAACTGAGCATGTAATGTATTCTAAGATAGTGTTATTTGACTTTGATGCATCTGGAAAGCTTTTTAATGAAAACCAGAAAACCAGAAATACTATTTAAAGGTGAAGAGATAAACCAAGCTCTGTAGACCCAAACTTGAGATCATTCAAATCGTTCACTGATAACCAAAAGATAGAAATGCCAAAGGCACATTTCCTGTTTAAGTAGTAGCTACCAAAAGTGTATTGATGACCACAGCACTTATTTGTTGTACTTACTCATGGATGTTACCAGATTTTCATGCACTGTGTGGCATTGTGTTTAGAAAATATGCAAATGTAACGCAATATATCATGTCCAACAAACTAAGACAGCCTGTCAGCTTCCCATGTGTTACCTTGCAAGACTGCTTTAGTTCAGCTGAACCATTAGATTGTCTTAGAAATACATTGTGTGTATTATTTAGACACATGCCACCAGCAATAAGACACATTAGCATAATTGACAGCTGCCTTATCATGCAATGAATGGCAAGGTGTATGTCAGAGACAGTCAGTCTTCAACAAACAGACATCCTTGCACACAATAATGATAACATTTCCACAGAATAAAGGATGAAGTTGTATTAGAATTCTATCTGATTAGATTAATCAGAGAGTTTGAATTGAGAAGGTAAGCTCTAATAGCTTCCCTTCCTATGATTAGTATATCATTAGTCGTTTGGGTTTGATATTTCACAATACAAATCTCATTGTTCACTATATTTTACTTGGGTTTAATATTAATTTTGAGCTAATCATGATATATGTAAGACAGGATTAATTTCACCTTCTCTAATGATCTAATATCTAGATATCCACTCATGTCACCTCAGAGTTCATTATCATCACTCTCTGGAGGGCAATATAGGCTATCTGCTTTAGGTACCATTTTCTCACATGAATGATGCGCTTTGGTAGACCCCTAACTTTTAAATGGCTAAAGTGAGATGAATATTACCCATAGGGACAACCCCTTCACTCTTTGAAGGTGAAAATGTGATGACCTCTACAAAAAGAACTCATTTAAACTCAGGTTTATAGAATAAGGATGAAGTAAATACTGGTACATTTCAAACTATTGGGATTCTCACTACCATCCTCACTGGAGACAGGGGGTCACCCTGACCCTCAGTATGAAAGGCCATCACACACTCCTCATCTTTCCTGGTAACAACATCAGACATGAAGAGAACTGTGACTGTTATATCCATTACATTATCTTGGATTCAAATTTTTGATCCCTTTTTGGCAACAACAGTCTGTAATGCATGGTGGAATTAACAGTAATAAGGACTGAGACCTCCCTGAGCCTAATAGCTTTCATGTGTACTCCATCTATAAACAAAGATACATTACTGATATTAAAACTACTCAGAAAGTATACTGAACACTGCATTACTGAAAGACAATGAGAGAAAAACATAACCCATTACAGTGGGAGTTAGTAGATGACATAAAACTTCATGCTGGACTTGATTTAGAATTTAATAGGGAGGGGTGCGGGGTATGGTGAAAAGAATGTAAATGATGCCTCATGAACTGATAATGTTTTAGGATTAGATATACAAATAAATATGACCTGTATATTGGGATTACATTATTTTGTTTTCTTTTAATAGCTCCCAAAGAAGTTTTGTATGCTTCACAAGTAATAAAATTATTTTCACATTAGTCAGTACTATAAAGTGAGACGCTCAAAAATACTGATGACTCTGATGTACATGCCTATTCTCTCTGCTGGAAGGAGATCTTTCAGTGACAAATTAAAAGAATTCATCTGATTTTTTCTGCATAAGACAAGAAATACTAAAATGATCCATGGCAATATTGTTGTAGTGGAGGTGACAATCTTCAGGTGACTGACAGTGAGGAGCAGCCAGGTCAACTTTTTAACAGTTGCAAGTAGACACACAAACATACTTCAAACATACTTTCTCCTTGCCTTGAATTCCCAGAGGAGATTTCCCGATGTGTTACAAACAAGTCTTGGAAATACTGCACAATCTGGACCCATTTTCCTGAGAAGCCTTGAACAGAAGAATTAAAAGTCATAATAACAGGACCCTGTTGTAGTGGCTCTGCACTGTGGAACACCCAGCACCTAGAAAAAGATATTTAGCTCTTACAGCTAGGGAAATAATTCCTACTTATGAGGAAACTCATATATCAGATTCATTTTAGATAAAACATGAAAGTCTGTATTTCAAATTTGTCTCTCTCATTCAATTGTGTCAGGAGTTTCATACCAGCAGTTCTTTGTCCCAGGAAAGAAAGAAAGTACAAATGTTGTCACTGACTCAGTTAGCCTGAGGTCTGAAACATAATCGTGTTACATGTGGTTTATGAATATTTGTTTCAATTTTTTTAATGAATTTTTATCTGGGTACAGTATGTCCAATTCAGAATAGATTAATTCTCAGCTAAGACAAGAGGAGAAAATTATCAAAAGGAAGGAAAGATCATCCTATTGTCATCACTATTAGTGGGTTTATTCACTAGATAAAATTTGGTGTCTTACAGTTTGTTTTATGTAGAAAGAGAAATAAATGATGAAGAAAATATTGGTTACAAAAACTGCTTATAATCCTGTTTCCTCAAGTATGACAAATCTGAACACAAACTTCACCATTCACAGTCATCACAGTCTTTATCCAGCTTCCTACTAAAATACCTTATCCTACATCCTATCACTGCAAGCATGGCCCCTAGAACCATGGAGGAGTTACCATTCCAGCTGTGCCAACTCTCTTCTCTTCCTCTGTCTGGGCATTTGTCCTTGTTTTTCAAAATCCAAACAATTCTATTCAGATAAAGACTATCACTGAGCTGTCTTACATTTATCTCCAGCTTGGACAGAGTTTTTTGTCTATATTTTGTTATTGGAGATTTCTGTTACTTTGGTTTCCTTCTCCTTTAACAGAGGTTAATGACTTTTTAAAGTTATCTTAAGTGAAAGGTAGTGGTTAAACCTAATAGTTCTACTGAATTTTAATCCAGGCTATAACAATGTTTTAAGACTTTCTGAAAGTAAGTTTAAAGTTTTACAGGGCTATTAAATGTTAACCTGGCCTTTGACAGCAATAGTGTGGTTTCATCAGCTCACACTGCAAAGAATCAAGAAAGCTGGAGTGCAGCACAGCTTCCCAGTCCCACTCATATCCACCAGTACTCCATTTAGGTTTTAAATACTGCTTACATATTACTGTGAGATCACTGGAAACCACAGGGAATCCCACCAGCAGTCCTGCTGACCTCCATCACCTCTCTCACTGCTCTAAAAAAATTGGTAGCAAATGTTTCTCTATCTTTCTGATAAACTTGACAGGTTCATTACCCCTCTTTAGTTTGCTAAAGCTCAAAATAAAAGTAGTCATATAAAATTGTTAAGCAGACCATTCAATATCATTCATACTACTATATAGTACTATGTTAACAGACATAGTATGACACAAATATGCTAACAGTTTTTCAACTTGAACTGTTGAAATTAAAGCAAAGAGAGGTGTATTTGGACACGTTTTATGCCAGTACAGAATGATGTCCTAGAATAGTTCTCTGTCAAACTCAGCTTTTAATAGAAGTGGTTGTGGAGCTCCCTTCATCTAGCAGGCTGACAGGTCTGGTTTTAAGTTTCATCCTGTCATGCTTACTTACAATCCTTGTGCCAAAATAAACCATTCCTTTCAGCCATGGTATTTCCGTTTTGCAAATAATTGTGATCTTTTACTATATCCATCTTAAGTCTCATTTGACCAGTCTAAATACATCTATATTTCTTTCTCTCTTTCTTTGTAAAGCAATTTTTCCAGTGTCTTCTCCCTCTACATTATATTTTTCTGAATTATTTACAATTCATCAGTATCATCCCAATATTAAGTTTGCCCAGGGTTTTACAGAGTTTTTATTAATGAAATATCTAGTAGAGAGATCCACAAATTGCTTACATGTCAAATAGAATGAGAATTGTTTCATATGTAACATATATGAGGGAGATGTGAACAGTACAAATCATCATGGAAAAGAATTAAATTTTATCTTAATTTAGTAATTTATCCCAGAACAAATTGATAAGGCCAGTTTCCTGAGTATTATACAAGAAAAATGTTTATGTCTGCTCAAGTCAGTGATTCCCAAACTCTAGGTCACTGCTGTGAGCAATTAGCATTAGTGGGTTCATGAGCCCCATAGAAATATGACAGGCAATGTGAAAAAAAAGTTTTGGGAGTCATTGATCTAACATATACCTACCATGCCTTCCAAAACTCAAAGGAACACTGCAATGAACAGGGAGTGTTTTTAATGGTTCTCTGTTCCCCACCAAACCCCAGCCTGAGTTAGGGCAGTCAGAGTCTGGTCCAGCTCCTTCCTGGTGGCTGTATTACTTTGGAGCACAGAAAGACCATAAAGGTCACATGAATTGTCTTCCACTTCTCATATGCTTTCATCCATTTTTTTGTACCCCTTTTCCTCAGACATTTCATTTCTACTGGAAGACACGAAACTGATTTTTTAGGAAACACCTACTTGGTGTCTGCTCTGGCCAACTCAGAGAAGGGACAACAGGATAAATGTTGTGACACATGGGAAGCACATCAAGTCTCAGCATACCTCATCCTAGATGTTTCTTGGTACACAGAAAAAAAATCTGTAGAGCATTTATATCACTTTTCATGATATCCCTTGGGGAACAAGCTCTGTTAAGTATGTTAATAATTTACCTATATAATGGTTCTTCAAGTCCTGCCTTCCCTTTTATTTTTCTATACTTGTGATTCACACGAGCCCCGAAATCTATAAGAACCTGGGTTGTTTTAACTTTCTTTGAAAATTAATGGGGCTCATCTGTAGGAAGGATTCTTTGCCTTACACTTGAGCTTCCATCACTGCATAGACATATAATAGACTTACATGAGCTCACATAACCAGAATTTCTCCAAAAAAGATCACATATAGGGCAAGAACAAAAATTCCTTATCTTTGTCCTTCTCCTGCTATGAGACTCTCTCTCTAAATGTCCTGATTCCTGACTATACAGGCCTGTTGTTTTAGAAAAACTAAACCTTCTGTTTAGTTGTTCTAGCTATGCTTAAAAAAAAAAAAGAAAAGACTGGTATATTTTAAGTTAAATTAGAAGTGCCTGGAAAAGGCTGGATAAGAGGAATCAAATAATATAATCAAAGAGGAATCAAATAGTATAATCAAATCAAATAATAATAAAATAATTTAGATTAGAAAAGATCTGTAAGATCATTAAGTCCAACCATTAACCCATAATGTCAAGTTCACCACCAAATCATGTCCCTAAGTACCACACACATGGTCTTTTAAAAACCTCCAAGGATGGTGACTCCACCACTTCCCTGGGCATTCTGTTACAGTACTTAATAACTCTTTCCATGAAGAATTTTTTTCCTAATTTCCCATCTAAACCTCCCCTGGCACAACTTGAGGCCTATTCCTCGTGTCCTATTGCTTGTGATCTGGGAGAAGAGGCTGATCCTCACCTGCTACAACCTCTTTTCAAGTAGTTGTAGAGAGCAATAAGGTCACGTCTGTGCCTCCTTTTCTCCATACTAAACAACTCCAGCTCCCTCTGCCACTCCTTAAGAAACTTGTACTCCAGACTCTTCATCAGCTTTGTTGCCCTTCTCTGGACATGCTCCAGCACCTCAATGTCTTTCCTCTAGTGAAAGGTCCAAAACTGAACACAGTCCTCAAGTTGCAGCCTCACCAGTGCTGAGTACAGGGGGACAATCACTTCCTTAGTCCTGCTGGTCACATGATATTTGATACAGCCCAAGATGTCATTGACCTTCTTGGCCACCTGGGCACATGCTGGCTCAGGTTCCGCCTCTGTCAACCAGCACTCCGAGGTCCTTTTCCACTGGGCAGCTTTCCAGCCACTCTTCCTTCAGCCTTTCTTTGCATGGGGTTGTTATGACCCAAGTGCAGGACCCAACACTTGTTCTTGTTGAACCTCATACTGTTGGCCTCAGCTGTTGATCCAACCTGTCCAGGTCCCTCTGCAGAGCCTTCCTACTCACCAGCAAATCAATGCTCCTACCTGAGTGATATCATCTGGAATTGACTGAGGGTGCACTCAAGTCCCTCATCCAGATGATTGATAAAGATATGGATATCTTTAAAACACAAGGAATAGCATTTATTTGCTGGAGAGGTCTGTACGTCCTCATCTGTATTTCCCATGATGCCTAGCATAACAGAGGTCAATTAAAGCTTGACAAATATTGTCATTTGAACATTTCATAGTAAAAAGAACTACTTGTTCTTAAAATAAAGCTTTTGTACTGTTATTATGCTTTTATTAGTCTAGATACTTTCACAAATTTTTTGTTTGTTTTTCTTCTTTTCCCTGATTTATTTAATTTGCCTTTTTTTTTTTTTTTGGTCCTGGGAGACTGAATGATTGAAAGGGGTCTAGAATATTTTCTCACTTTTTCCATTTTCATTCTGACACTCTGTAATTTTTCAACACTTCCTCTACTTGGAAAAAAGTAAAGAGAAAACAAGTAAAATGAAACTCTGTAACTTTGTCACTCTATAACTTTTCAAAAAGGTAAAAAAGGTATTTAAAATGTAGCAGAGAGAAAGAATTACAGAGTTTCAGTTTTCTGTTGCTTTACACTTTTCCAGAGGTAAAGAGGTTTTTAAATTTACAGAGGTGTAAAAAGGAAAATGTAAAAAATAAAGAATAGGGAGAATAGGAATGACAGTTTTAATGTATGTCTTGTAGAAATGAAAAGTTGTGGGGCAAAAATACAGGACAAAGAAAGGATAAAAGTCAGATCTGAAGCTATGCAAAGAAAATTGTATTATTTTGTGCACTGTAAAACATCATTTCCATTTATTTCATTATTTATGTATTTTCTTAATAACTTATGACTAATATCCATAGGTCAACTCGAAAGCAGCCTACAAGGTCCCAATTCAGAAAAGTGCATATCCATATTTATCTTCATATTTACCAGGTTGCAGTTTCTGACACTTGGTCGGAGGCTGTAAATAGCAGTGAAGCTCATTTTGTGAAGGAGACAGAGCATTCTCAGAGACCTCAGCTGTGAACACACTTCCTCAGGCACTAAATTTAAACAGGAATCTCATCACAGTCTACCCCAATAGGAAGACGCATTTCTTTGATGGTGCCATGATTTATACAAATAATTGTAGGACAGTTAATATTGTTCTGCTTATTTTTGCATTGTCTGCCCCCATGAATCCTGTGCTCAGTGTTGATGGTCTGGTTCCAGCAGCAGAGACAGGGATCTGACCAAGTCCCAAGCACAGAGGATCTCCAAAGGCTCTGCTCAAGAGCTGCAGCCTGAGAAAGGTGCCAGAGACAGATCTCTCATAGAAAAGCAATTTTTCCAAGAAGGAACTATACAAATGATGTAACTTTGTGCTAAGCACAGTGATCCAGTTGATGTAGTGCCCCTTTTTTGTAACTTTGCTTAATTACCAGAAAACTAAGATGTTTGTTTTCCATGGCACTCCCCTGACCACAGCTGAACATGTTGCATAACCATCCCCACCGGTGTTGGGGGAATCTCCTGTCTCAGCACAGGATTTTAATCCCTGCAGTGTTAGGCAGTTTCCTGACACCAAAAGCACTTTACCTCCTCAGCAGGGACCTATGTGGGTTTAGATATTCTGAATCCCACCTGAAATCTGGAAAATCCAAGAGATGCAGGCATCTAAATCCCGAATTGATTTTAGGATTGGCATCAGGAGAGTGTTCGTGGGGCAGGAAGGCTGGTTCCCTGAGGCTCACTCTGTGGCCTGGGGGGTTGGGAGTGGTGGGCTCATGCAGAAACCTCCCTCTTAAACTGTTGGAGCCCAGGCACACACAGTCTCTCTATACCAAGTACTTACAGCACACATGCTATTCCATGCCTGCTGGGACTGGGGGAGTATTTCTGTCTTGTATTTGAAAACAAACCCCAAACATAGTAATGTGTGGCTTTATAAAAAGAATGTATGAAAGTGACTGTATAGAGTTGGATTTTTTAACTTCGTTCTCTACATATTAGCTGTAAATATAAAGAAAGAAATACAGATGGGGGATATGTATTAGTTTTTCTGACAACAATGCTTATTGCATTTACCTGGGAAACTGGAAAGATCATAGGAGATGATTCAGATTATTGAGTAAATAATGCATGTTTAAGAATATGACCCAAACTATTCCTTTTGCTGGTTCTTCATTTTATTGAATGATTTATTCATAGCATGTCTGTGAATCCAGTCCCTTCTGCAGATGATGTCATCTTTCTCATGTATTACACATGCTGCACCCCAGGGAAAAAGGCAGCAACATGTCTCACCTTCTACTGTTTCTCATTCCTCTTAGTACATATAGTTTATATACATATTTGTTTAAACTGTCACTGAAGCATCTATTAAAAATATACTTTTATAGAAAAAGAGGCAAAAATTACAGATGTCTGTTCAAGTTTATTTTCTCTATTACTAACATTTCAGATAGCAGGTGAACTATTCTGTTTGTGTCATTTACGTAAGCCTTGTTTGCAAAGAATTCCCATAGTACTTTAAATGTCAGATGGCTAACACTTAGCTTTGGAGAGATTAATCAATCCAAGGCTAAATGGTGATAGCATGAAATAACAGGAAACAGTCTGGAAAACACAAACAATCACAACATCCACCCCCAACAAGAAAACAAACAAAAACCCAAACAAACAAAATCACAAAAAAACCCACCAAAATCCACCAAAAACCCAAAACAACCTGTTGCCGCTTTCCCAACAGAAAAGGAGAAGGTTCTTAATATCTGTCTAGTCTTCTCAGTAAGAGGTAATTTTAAGGTTACTTTATTTAGAATTGGTTGTATTTTTTATATATGTGAAATACGTAAATCTTTGAATCACATCACAAAGTTAATGGAAAGGAGGAGGATGAAAAATAATTAGAATAATTTTCTGTATTTTGGAGGCAACTTATTTCTGTACATTGCACTGGGAAATCCATCCCAAACATCAACCTCCCAGTGGAGCACAATATAAGCACCTCTTGGGAGGCAAGGAAAATTTCCAGTCCCTGCTAACTTTTGTGAGCTGGGAATTGGTGACTGTCCCTTAGCAGATAAACTATGTCTTCCCTTGAAAAAAACATTTTTATTCCGTTACCATCCTGCCAGTCTTTACCAGATATTCCCTCTGTTTCAAGGCTTGTCAAAACTTATGACATAATTAAGCTTTTTTTTTCTGTAGCTGTAACGTACAAGGCATCTTATATAGACAGAAATAAGTGCCTGCTTTAAACCACAATTCATTTAAACTAAACTGAAAATAACTTTTATAATAATATTTTTATGTGTGGTACTTCAAGTACCTACTTTATGTTTCACACAAAGGACAAGAATCCTGAATTCTAAGAATTTTTTCTCAAAAGCCTTTTTGATATATATTGCCTCCAACATCACAGTTCTCTTACAAGCAAAAGGACACTAAGACGAATGAGAGTGGTTTGTACAGAGAGGAGACTCTCAGAAACAAGATGCATTAAGAGGTTCTTAGAGGAGAATTTAAGAGAGACAAAAAAAATCATGGAATTATTCAGGGAGTATGGATTTGACTAGTCTATCTTAATATAAGGTATACAGTAAGTAGTTTCTGACTCAGTGCAATATTATAAAAAAGTTGTCATTGGACCAGCTATTGAATATCTCTTTTAAATCTTCTGTACCTGAAAATATTCAATTTAAAATTGATTAGTGTTTTACTTCTTAAATATTCATGATGTTATATATGTATGTATATATATATATATTTATAGATACACTTCACATTTTATAAAGTAAAAATATTTTTGACAATAACACTGATGTACTGACCAAGGGAGCATTCCCTTCTCAGGACAGTTAATCAACTTTATTAATTTAAGTTAATATTTAAGCAAGGAAAATACTTAATGATTCTCCATCATCTCCAGATGGATTGATTTCTTTTCCTAAGAGTGTAGTTTATGAAAATATTGTCTAAACTAACTGTGAGAGTGCTAGAAGAACATACACTGTTCTTATGTATAATTTAAAAAGCAATTTCAAGACTCCAGTTCTATAGCTGTTCAACATATAAAATTCTCACTCAGCTCTGCAGTTGGAGGAGATTCAACAGAAGTGATTCTACAATTGATTTCAGTAGGTGTTTTGACTACAAGGGAAGAACAAAATTGGCCAACAATATTTGTAAAGTGCTTTTGGATTCTTGGGAGTGAAGGCACTGCAGTGTAAATTGTTATCATTGTTATGAGATAGAGCACTCATTCCATCCCAAATTCTCTAAGAAATTTCTGAGTTTTAAAAAATTTGCACCCACAGCCTCATTCTTTGATCCCCCTGTTAAGAATGAGTGCCCATGTAAACAGGACTGCTACAGCTGTAGAACTGACACTGTACATAATGAGAGGCAGTACATACCAGTAATAGAGCAGAAGATGTTTTAGGGCAAATTCCTTTTTACTTTGCCTTTAGCCTCATGATTTTTGCATTCCAATCATACACAGTGCTGACAGCTTCTCTCTGATACTATTCCATAGATTGAGTTTAAGGTTTTCTCCAAAATTCTAAGGGCTTATGGTCTAAATCCTGCAGAAACAGGGTTTATAACCTGTAGCTACATCTATGCTAGTAAATTAAACCAAAATCTGTTCCCTGGCTCAGAGGCCAACTGGCATGATCTGCCCACATCTATGCTATTCAAGTCTCTTACTTTCCAAAACAGTGTCTGAATCCAAACTGCCTATTGGGAATGATCTTTGGCCCATATTAATTTCGAAATTGTTCCAGTGATTTTTTGGAAGAGTGTTAACATTCACCAGCCAAAACCATGTCAGGGATTTTGTCTTCTAACAATTTAACAATACTGACAGCTGAGTTCCAGTGCCTGGACTTTGTGCTGACTCTGTTTTAATGTCTTAATCTAGGTGTGCTTTCTGTCTCTTCCCTGTGGTTTCTGTTTCCCAAGCACACGCTTTACTTAAGGATACCAATATCAGTGGAAAGACTTTGTCATCTGTTGTCAGAATAAAACCATTAACTCACTTGAGGTCTTGAGAAGACAGAGAAGTCTAATGTGAAATCCTGAGCCACATATTGGGGTTGCCAAACATATCCCATTTTTTAGCAAAGCTGTAGACAGTTCCTCACCCAGCACGAAGGCTGAGTTCAGGAAGTCACAATGGATGGTTAGCTGATGCCAGGTGTCTAACTTTTAGGTACTGTACCACTTGGTACACAAGCTCTCATGGGAGTATATTTATTAAAAAGGATTTGAGTAAAGTTGCAGATGCAATTTTTCCTGCATTGTTCCTTAACTTTGCATGACTGATTCAGCAGCTTTTGTTTAATTGCATTTGTGCAATAAAGATTGTGATATATACCAATATTTTTATCTGTTTATTTCTATTAAAAAATATATGCTCAGGAAGAGGCTGGAGGGGGAACATGTGTGCAAGAGACTGACATAGGGAAAGCAAAGATATATATATTTTTGAAAAACTATTGCCATAGTCTTCTCCAATGTCTTTATAAATACTTTCCATTTGTATGGGACTTTGTATATATTTTTCTTGTCTTCCAAATGCAAAATACCTTTGTGGAAACATAATATCTTACATTTGACTGACTAATATAGTGGATATACACAAAAATGTCTATTCCCAAAAAGCTCTTCTTTGAGGCAGAGAAGTCTCAGGTCATCATAGCTACATCAACATTCACATTTCAAACAGGCAGTAATCTGGGAGAAATGGTGGTAGTATTTTTGCTGTTATTTCCCCTTTCACAGACATTGATACTCAACCATTCTACATATTTTTTCTCTTTTTTTTTTTTTTTAACTATTCTATCAAAATTTTAAAAGACTGTGAAAAGATTATCTTAAAACTTAATGAAACTCCAGGGACAACACTTCAAGTCCAACAGACAAAAATCTTATGAGGTTCTCAGGACTTTAAGTTATAGGTTTGAATGGGTACTACATTCTAGCCATTTAGAGCCAGCAAGCATTTTAATGAAAATCCAACTGCATATGTATGTGTCTGTGTTAAGTCTGTAATGATGCAAATGTGTCTGGGTATCTGTATGGGTCTTTGTTACCTATACTCCATGTTTTCATGTACTTCTTCTAGGGTTAGATCTAACATTCAAACTCGAGAACATATTCAAAACTGAAATGCCAGTATTTTTTTTCCCCAAACAAATGCTTCTATCCTTTCTTTCACATTTAACTTAGCCAACACCCAGGCAGCACAATACCTTCACAATGATAATTTTAAGAAGTGATAACTTGTGGTTTACTTATCCAAAAACACTTTCAAAGAGTGGATAGGAAAGATTCCCAATGTGTCATGCAGAAATTCTCTCTGGCATTAAGACCTGACGTAGAAGAACTGAAGTTTGATTTTCAATGCAGTAACAACTGTTCAGGAGGAATCAAAGAGCTAGACACATTTAAGACAGCATGGAGGTGACCTTAGTCTGTTCTGGTTCATCTTTAGTTAACTATGATGGGACTTACATAAAAAAAAAGACTTTACAGGAATTAAAACAAACAAACAAACAAAACACCCCCAAACAACAAAACAAATATCATGGAATACTCTCAGAGTATTGTTCCAAAACCTTCTAAAATACCTTAAAATGCTATTTAAAGCTTTTTTGATATGTACAGAAAGGATAGTGGTATGATGGCTGTATATAAAGATTTTATTTCATTGATTTACAATGATCAGCTTAAACTTCCTATGTTTACTATGACATGTCGCATTCAAACCCTTCACATTAGTTAACACGTCCCATTCATACAAAAATATACTACTACAACAGACTCTTGAAATTATATAGATTGCTTTCAGTGTTCTCAGTAGGTCTGGTAAGTTAAACAAAAAACACTTGTCGTCCAAGAAGTGTTTTTTGGAGCTAACTGTTAGGATAAGGAAATAAGAGGAATAATGGGTAGAGCTGGGCTCGAGAGTCACACAAAATTATCTGCAACATTTCATTTATTGAATTGACTCTCCCCAGGTCTAAAGGTTTCTATCAGCTACAGCTGAAGTTGATTAGAATTTTTTTATTATTTCCTGGGTATTAAGATTAACCAACACCCCCCCCAGCAGAAAGGAAGGTATTTGCAGTAAATATTTTCAACTGCATGTAAACTTGCAAAAATACAGATGTTAAATACAAGCCTGAAAAGTGTCTTCTACATTTTTTGAGATATGGGAATATGTCTACTGGCAGGAGCTCTAGAAGGTTAGTTTCAGCAATAGATGGCTTGTATTAATTACAAATTTTGAACTTGTAACAATATAACTCCATCATTCCTATGAAACAATATTTAATATACAACAAACTTTCACCACATAAACACATTAAAAACACCTCCTTATAGTTCCAAGAATTGATTACAGGGTGCTCATAAAAACATTTTTGTAACTAGAATCTTAATACAGAATGATGATTTTTTTATGCTAAAATACATTTAGATGGTAAATTGTAGAAAAAGATACAGAAAGAAATGGGGTTTGCTGGCATATAATCCATCTTATTTCATTCTTTCCTGGTCAACTTTAAAGCAAAATAAAAACTGGTTGTCATAAAGTACCTTATTGTTTTACCCAGAGTCTTAACCAGAAAAAAAAGAAAGTTAACTGGTTTATTCTCTGTTTCAGTGTTTCTCAGGTATGCCCAGAACAGCACTTAGTACACATGACCTTGACCATAACTATTTGTTGAGAGTTTTTTGAAACATATAACTTTCCCATTGACTTTCAGCTTTAGGTCCCCACGGAATGAAGAACTATAATAGCTGAACTGCATTTACCAAATTCAATACCAGAAAAGAAAAATCCACATAAAACCATGTAGGAAGATTGATCACACAATTTTATTAGAGTCTTTCGAACAATTGCATTATGTTGTTCCTTTATTTAAAAACTCTTGCAAAAAAAGACATTGGAGTGGACTGGTTTCAACCCTGAGCATTAACACTGCATATCAAGTACTGTAGTAAAGAAGCTGGTTACGTTTGTAGCACTAGCACAAGTCACTGATATTAATCCTCTAGGTGATCAGGTTTTTACAAAAAAAATACATAGTTTTCAATAAATAATGCTTAATTTTACAACTTTGATACAGCAATGTCATACACTGTTTTGACACATACTAAACTCTGCATGCTATATAGTCTACTAGAAGACAAAACTTTGCCATGCATTTTCTTTTTCTAGTGCTAGAAAACACTTTGTCCTCCAGTGCATTGCCTCAAGCAGCCTTACCATCTTCCTTCTCTCACAGCAATAGGCCGTGCACTGGCATGCAAAAACCTCAAGAAAAGGTTTCCCCCCCACCATCACTCAGACTTCTAAACAAAAGTACTTTTCAGCTTTTCCCCCCAAGACCTGGAGTGGCTATGAAAACTAATTTCATGTGGCCTTGAAAAGTCTTTGAAATTACATATTTTAAAAGTGTCATGCTTGAAAAACTGCTCTAAAACATTCAATTTCCCCCACCTGTGGCCATCATGCAACATCATTGAAATGTTGTAACCATCAAAAGTCCCACACTGGAAAACAGGCCTCCATTTTAAAACAGCCCACCAAAAATTATAAGGAAAGAAGAAAAAAAGTATCACAGCATTTATGTAAAGACTCCAAAACGCCAAGATATGTACAAGAGCAAAACCAGATACAAATTGTAAATGAACTAACAATGGCATATAACTCTTCTCCCTGGCTTTGCCAGGAGTTGAGGCAAGTTGGTTTTGGAGATAAGCAGGATGATGGAAACAAAAACAAATTGTGACAATGGGAGTTCCCGGATTAATCATTATTACTTGATCAAATTTCTTCAAGCAGTAAATCAATGTCTTGATTTTCCTGGAAGGTGAATTACCAAAATCTGAAGACCTGTTTAACAATTCTAAATCAAATCTGTTTCTAAACTTTCACAAATCTTAGAAGTTTGGCACCCTTGCGCCTTTTCATTCTGCAAGATTGCACTTCACAGAAAATCCAGATGTTGTAACTAACCACAAAAGAAGAAATTTGATTAATTAATAAGGATTGAAACCTCCATTCTCACACTTCCAGGTTGTTGTTCATCATTGAAAACCATTCACCCCTTCTTATCCATATTGCTTTAGGGGTTTCCTTATATCTACAGAAGTCATTCCTTTTAAATTGCTGTCAATCACAATTTTCTAAGAGATTTTAAAATATTCCTATCTTTGCACTGGCATAAGTATTGGGTTTTCTAAGAGAATCTTCCCCAAAGAAGGTATTACTTTTATATATGAAATATTATGAACTTTTGTTTCCCTTTTTGTAAGTCATTCTACACTTTCTGCACATTTGTGCTTTATATTGAATATAAAAATAGGTCTTTAAAACTCTATTTACTTTAAACTTACTAAAAAACTACTTGCTTGTGAAATTCTCTTACAAATTCACTGCATCCATGTAGAGAAGATAAAACTAATTAGGCAGTTAATTGGTATAGGTAGTGTGCAAAAAAATTGGAAAAACAAAAACAATCACAGCCTTGGATGTGAGTGAGGGGAAAGGAAATAAATCAAAGGAATACAACTGTATAGTAGGGCAAATGTAAGGCAACTCATTGTATTAAGTTTTTGTTGTTTATTTTTTCCTGGCCATGCTTACAAATGAAGGTTAGGAGGAAAATAAGACACCTATCCTGCCAGCAGCCCTTATGGCAAAAACTCCCATTAAGTTCAATGAGAATTTTTTATTTTTTTTTTTAACCAGAGCAGGTTTAAGGCCTTACGAGGCAACAATTGTGAAGATGTAAAATGGAACTTCATGAACTGTGTTGAATATCAAACACCTAAATTTATATGGCCCTGACTTTGACCCCACACCAGTTTTCCCTTGGTGTAACAACAGAGTTGCACTTTCCTCAAAAAGGCATGAGCAAAGAAGGATCATACTGCACGCATGCAAATCACATTCAATAGACTTGAAGAAGTTTCATGTGAATGTCAGTGAATGCCTAAAGAGCATGTAGCACTTAGAGGATGCTTGGAATGAGTCTTTCTACCACATTTGCAAAAGACTGCACTTAAAGGAAGAAAATATTTCTTCATTGTGGTTCTTTTAAAAGGAAGAGAGAAAAAACATGATAAAAACAACAAAAGAGGAAAAATGGTAAGTTTGTTAAAAATGTTCACTTTTAAAATAAAAAGAATCAGCATGTTTGATTACGTTTCACATTGAGTTGACATCCTCAGTGTTAGCAAGCAAATTGTCTTTTAACATAGAAAAGCTCATTTTTCTCCCTCCTATCACTGAGTTCCATTACACGTAGAGTAGTACTGTACAGAAACAAATGCAAGGAATGTGGGGAAAAAGGCCATGGCAGATACTAGGCCTGCAACAGGACTACTCTAGCAGGTCAACAGATTCCTATGCACACTAAAAAACAAAAAGGAAAGAGAAACAGAAGGTACAAATATTATTACTTATGACAAAAGCAAAAAAAATAAATCCAGTAGCTTAGCAGATGCTATCATTCATTAGAAGATTGTTTTTTACTCTCACTGAGATCAGCAGGAGCTTAGGCATTCAACAGCATCAAACTTCAGCCCTAACTATGTAGTGGCTTAAACAGAACACTACCTAATTTTTCCTTGAGCAATAAACTCTAAAATAAAAACAACTCAACTGTTTGGCCAAAAAAATTTGTTTCCCTGCACCATATACCTTCACTCAAAATATTCCTCTGATAGAGTACTGTATAATTCCCATCTAGAAGAAAAAAAAGATATACTTTTGAGTGGGCATTATATTCTTTGACTAAAGTAGACCTGTTGCTCTTTTAAAATATGCCTGATTGCTCTATACTTGGATCCTTTAAATCAGTTACCCTTGACTAATATTTTAAATGGTAATTTTAAAAACAGCTTCCAAAAATATATGCAAGTCAAAATTTTTGTAGGCTGAGACACAGACCTTATTACAATGCAAACTAAATGCAGCCTGTATTTGACCATAATCGTTCATAACTCATTGAACATCTGTAAAGCACAAATGTTTAATGACACTGCCTATTATCACTTTAATAAATAAGGATGCATATAAGAAGAAAGGGACTGAAAGAACAAGTCATCCCACCCTCATGATAGCTTGAAGAATTACTAAGAGAATTTTGGCTCAGTTTTAAGACTTAGAACCTGATCAACTTACTCCATCACCCTAGTCCAAAACCGGATTTTCGATAGCAGGATAGTGAATGGTTAGGCTAGAGCACTTCGGTGTATCTATTTTCTTTCACTCTTTTGCCTTAGAAGAGATAAATGTCATTTGTTTTCAATCTGATTTCTAAGTTATTACATGGAGAACACACTAATCATTTGAGACCAAAAACTGAAAATTCAAGAAACTCTGTTTTATTGAGGACTATCCATTGCCAAGGATATCTTGTGTATTGTAATTAAGTTTGTTTTAAAACACAGTTTCTCATAAAAAATTATCACAATGCAAGACATAAATTTGAGTTCCCAGATATGCTATATCTCTTTTCTGATAGCAAAGATTTAGGCCAAACAACTTTTATTTAGAATCATGAGTGTTTTATTATAATAATTATTATTATTATTAGAAAGAGATCAGATTATATTAATCATTTTACTACCAGTTTAACTAACCTAAAGTAAGATATCTCACCACTTAAATGCCTAAGAGTTGTCTTTGATTAAACATAACATGCATGCAGGTTTTAATGTTATGTTTTATTATGCCTTACAAATGTGTATGCAGGATTTTCATTTCAGCAAGTCTGAAAGCCTGTAGCAGTGGTTGCCACCAAAATACCAGCACAGTGAATTGTCCCTGTAAACAGCTGGATCATTAATTAGCGGAGAAAAAAAAATAATAATAATTTACCAACGTCTATCAGATAAAAAAGTAAACTTCTTGAGAAACAAACTTCCACCTCGTAAGTCTGTTTATTGCCATCAGCAGCTATTTCAGAGTGCACAACTGAAATCTGATGGCTCCTAAAGTACAAAAAAAAAAACCAAAAAAAAAAACAAACAAAAAAACAAACAAACAAAAAAAAAACCAAAAAACCACACTGACAAAGTCTGCTTACCTACAGCCCAAGCTCGTACCCGCCCCCATCCCCTGCCCTGCCCCGCCAGGCGCCGCGGGTGGCTCTCCGGAGGGGCCGGGGCCGCCCCAGCGGGCCGAACGCTGCCCGGGGTGGAGGAGATGCAGCACCGCTACCCCCCAGCACCTCCGCCTCGAGTCTCGCCCAGGCTACTCATCAAAAACGGGAGCGGGAAAGGAAAAACCACAGAGGGGAAGAGGACCTGGAGCATGCGGAGGGGGGGCAGTCGCATCCCCGGCGGCGGTAGGAGCGGGTACCCGGCCCCGCCGCGCCCCCCGCCCGGAGCCCCCCGCCCTGGAAAGCGGCTGCGGGGGCCGCCCCGGGAGCTGGGCTCGTCCCCCGCCGGCTGGAGGTGGGAGAAGGCGGCAGAGCCGAAAACACCCGGGGCGAACCGACCTGCCGCCGCCCAGAGAGGCCCGAGTAAGCGAACCGCGGCCCCGCGGAGCAAAGCCGGTGGGAAACAGGCGACGAGAGAAAAGGAAAAAAAGTAGTCCTGACTCTCCTTCCCCTCTAGCTCTGATCATGCACAACAGCCTACAGCTACCGCTCCTTCGCGAGCAAGGGGTGACAATACGGCATCTCCAGCGTTACTGCTACAGACACTAATTGCGATACGAGTTTCTATCAGTTCCAGCTGATTTATTAAAATTGTCAAGATACAGACTTTCAGCATTTAAAAAAAAAAAAAAAAAAAAACAGGCTATGATGTTGACAGTGCACAAGTCTGCTTTTGCCATCATTTGCTACAAAATATGCAGATGGTCTGTACTTTAGATTATATTGCACAACATGAGAAACTTTTTTAACTATGTGCCTTTTTTCTTTTTTCTTTTTTTTTTTTGCTAAAATCGAGAATCCAGTTTCATACCTTCCATCTGGGGCCCCATCCACATATCACAGCGTATGAGATACATAAAGTCCTACTATAGTACAGTACATATACAATCTTTTAAACTAAGATAACAGCTCTGAGGTCTATATCACCATTTTCAATAAATCTTTACCTACAAATATTGAACAAATCTGAACTATAGCTGTACAAAAAGAGTGTTTGTTTTTTTGTTGTTTTTTTTTTAAACCACAAGGCCTTTAGATGCAAGGATTACTTTTTTAAAATTTTAATCCTTTTAAAATCAGGACGTAACGTACCAACAAACTTGCATGCTAAAAACAGAGAAAAACAAAGAAAATAAAAGGGAAGAAGTGCCTGAAAAGTCTTACTGAAAAAACACAGCAAGAATGTTCCCTTTTCACTGTACAAAAATACGCCTGAAAATATATTAATTTTTAAAAAAGACTGAGGTCTGTTATGTATCAAAAATGTTTCAATACCTTTTTGTACTGAGGTCTAGGCTGTCTGGTATTCAATCAAGGAGGTATAAGGGAACAAGTTACAAAAAAAAAAGTTGGCAAGTAGAAATCACATTTGTAAAACCATAAACAATTTGATCTGAAAAGTAAACTCTGATCTTAAGTCAGTTCAGTTATTTGTAAGCGTTTGTACAGTCTGCATTTTTTCAAGCTCCCTGCAGCTTTGTTAAGAATCGGATGCATAGAAGACATCAGTTTTCTCCCTCCAAAAAAAGTTGCAATGGTCCCTTTCAGAAAAAAAAAAACAAAAAAACAAAACAAAAAACCCCCAGTTCTTTAAGATCTCTCACGGGAAAAAAAAATAAAAAATCCACAAACCCCCTTGAGTAACAGTTGTGCTGCCAAAAGACTTCTTTGCAGACCATCTTCCAGACTTCAATCAGAGACCGACAAGCTTCAAACAGCGCCTTCTGTATCTTTTTTCCCCCAGTCCCATTTGCCTTTGCTGTTGTTGTTGTGATCACCAAACGCAATAAAAATAAAAAAAAAAAAACACACAAAAAAATAAAAAAAATAAAATCACAACTCCCGGGCTCGGAACTAACTTCGAGATTTTTTTTTTTTTTTAAGAAAACAAGCCTTTTTTTCAATCATTATCATCATCATCGCCGGCGTTGCGCCGCTCCAGCTCCGCCGCTCTCACCGCCTCCCCGGCTCAGTACGTGAACACCAGGTCGGAGAAGTTCGCCTCCAGCCAGTCGCCCGCGATCATCTCGCTCAGCTCCGGGGTGCAGTAGTCGGGGAACTCGAAGTGAGAGCCGAGGCTGCCCTCGCTGAAGGAGTCCAGGTCCTTGTCCACCAGCGAGAGGGAGAGGTTGCCGGCGGCGGCGCCCGCCCCCAGCTCGGCGGCGGCGTGGCCGTGCTGGGAGAAGTTGAGGCTGAGGTCGAAGAGCAGGTCGTCCGCCTCCTCGCTGCCGGCCGACGAGGTGGAGATGGACCGGGAGGAGGCCGGGGAGAGGCCGGGCGGCTGCTGCGGCGGCGGCGGGCCCTGCTTGGTGATGTTCTTGAAGCTGTAGTAGAGTCTGCTGCCGCCGCCCGCCGCCGCGGCGCCGCCCCGCACCTCCTCATACAGGCTGGCCCCCTCGGTGGACTCCGCCGAGGAGCTCAAGGTAGGGCTGGCCGGCACTTTGGCCACGTTGTACCGCCGCAGCTGCTGCGGCCCCGGCTCCTCGTCCTCGTCCTCCTCCTCCGCCTCCTGCTTGATCCGCAGCTGCAGCTCGTCCTCGTCCTCGTCCTCATCCTCATCCTCATCCATGAAGACGCACTTGACCGTCTTGCTGCTCACTTTCAGGGTGCCGAAGACGTACTCGTCTCCCGTGTAGTCCCCGTGGTGGGCGGTTTTGGCTCCCGGCTTTGGGGGCGAGGAGCCAGAGGAGGCTTTCAGCTTGCTGCACTTCTTGCTGGAGCTCTTGGCGCTCTTGCTGCCGCCGCTGCTCGCGGGCGCGTTTTTCTCGGGACTTTGGCTGGCGTTGGGCTTGGCCGACGGGTCCATTTTGGGCTTTTTCCTGGGCCGGTACTTGTAGTCGGGGTAATCGGCCATGTGCTTGAGCCGCAGCCTCTCCGCCTCCCGGATGAAAGGGATCTTCTCGCTGTCCTTCAGCATTTTCCACCGCTTGCCCAGCCGCTTGGAGATCTCGGCGTTGTGCATGTCCGGGGACTGCTCCATGATTTTTCTCCGCTCGATCTTGGACCACACCATGAACGCGTTCATCGGTCTCTTTATGTGTCCCGACGCCGTTTTGCACCAGTCTGGGTCGCTCTCGTCCAAAGCGACGGGGCTGCAAGCCATGAACTCGCCCTCTTCAGTGTCCATCGCCTCCCGGGGCAGGTTGCTCTCCGCCTCCGTACTCTCTGCCTGCTGCACCATGGTGGGCTCTCGCCGAGGCGCCGCTCCCCTCCGAGCCAACAAAGCCGCTCCGCCGCCGCCTCCCACCGCCGCACCTTGCCCCTGCTGCGAGGCGGATCCTGCGGGTGCCGGCGGGGCTGTGGCAGTGCCGGGGCTGTGGCAGTGCCCGTGCCGGGCGGTGCGGCCGGGCCGGGTCGGGCGCGGCTGGGCTGGTGCGCTGGGCGCGCGCTGTGCCCGTGCCCCGGCCTCGCGCCGCCGCCCGCCCTGCCGCGCGCGCGCTGCCCGCCCCGCCGAACTCCGGGCTCCGCGCCCCGCGCGTTATCAGCGCCTCATATGGGTGACATCACTCCCGCCGCCGGCCAATGGCGACGCCCGGCACCGCCCAGCACCACGCCCACCCCGTGGCGCGCGGACACACCCCCGCGCGGGGGCGCGGCCGCGGGGCAGTGTTGCCGGCGCTCCTGGGATCTCTGCGGCCCGTCCGATCCTCTTCCCTTACCTTCCCTTCCATACGCCCGTGGGTCGGCGGCGGCGCCGCCGCGGGGGCTTCGCCCGCTGTGTCCCACCGCCGGACGCGGGGCGGTGAGTGGCGGCAGCAGCTCCCCCCGCGTCCCGCTGCCTCTGGAGGCGGCGGAGCCCCGCGCGGAGCAGCCGGCGGGCGGCAGGGGGCGCTGGAACTCCGCGGCGGCGGCGCGACGGCCCCGCGGGGGGAGCACCGGGACCGGCCCCGCCGCGGGTGCCCGGGCGGCCCTGGCCGGGGCACGGTGTCCTCCGCGGCCCGCACATGGCCTGCTTCTCCTCCGCAGCGCGGCCGGGCCCCTGGGTCCCCGGAGGAGCGCTCCAGGCGCTGCGGCTCCCTGCCCTCCCGGGGCTTCTCTCGGTGGCTCGTCGGTAGCGAGAGGGGCTGTGGGGCCGCAGAGCAGAGCCGGGCGCACTCCCGGTTGCCGCAGATGCGAACGGTGCGTCAGCGGTGTCCGGGGCAGGGGGAGGTCCCCTGGTCCCCCGGTGAACGCGGGTGCTGCTCGCAGAAGGTACGGGAGCATCGTCGCACCCACCTGGAGGCACTTACCGCGTGCTGTGGGCAGAGTATAAAGGCAGCTTCTCCGAAGTAGGGGGTGAAAACTTGCACAGAAAGCATCAAACAGTGCTGATTTTCTGTTTATATGTTTGTTTTCCCGGAAACATCGAGACGTATTCAAGACGCCCGTAGCGGATCCACCTATTCTGGATAATCCCATGTTTGTTTTTATCACAGAATTTATGGAATCCAAAGCTGGTGATGTACCTTTGGTCATTTTGATTGCAAAATGTATGCTGAAAATGGATACCCATACTGTTTTGTGGGTCTCTTTGTGTCTTTCCAGCTACCACTTGCACTTATTAGAAAAAGAAAAGTTTAATAAATTTTGTGATGGCTGGATGGATACAGACATGATGGCAGCAAGAGGAATGAGCCCTGGCACAGCCTCTCCTCTGACATAGCACATCCTATGAACTTGTGCTAAAGGTGCAGCAGGTCCCCTGGTAAATCATCCTCTAATTATCACAGTGGTTCATTTCTCTCAGACCACAGAGATATGAACCAGAGTCTGGATGATGTGACTATGATATCATAGGGCTGCAGGGTGACTAGTGCTGTTACAGGAACAAAACAAACAAAAAAACCCAGTCACATACCTTTTTTAGCTTATGGATACTTAGGGCTACCAGGTCTCAGCTGCACTTGTCAGGAGTCTGGTGGAGTTTGAAGGATACATTTGAGGCAGATACATATTGTCATGTCACTTCCCCTGCCTGACCTCAGCTGGGTGTACAGGTAGAGGAAAGGAAAAGGGTGCAGCTGAAGAAGGCTCAGCTACTTCATCGTAAAGAGAGATTTTGAAAAATACTGCTCTGCTTGCCCGTGAGTGCCCCCAGCAGTGATGCCTCTCTCTCTCCTTGTGATTGCACCTCGTGGTACAATCTAGCTCCATAGTAATTCTTATCCTTTGAGAGACAGGAGATAAAATGGAAAATTTGACTGGCAGGGTTCTCGACCCGTCATAAAATGTTAAAATTTAGAGAAACCACATGAGGAGAGTGTGCAGTACCTTGGTGAGGGAGTGCCTGAGTTCTTGTCGCAGCTGTGGTCAGCTGTGGTCTCTCCGAGGAGGGCTGTTGGCAGGACAGGGCATTCCTTCCAAGACGGCTGTGAGTTTAGCACTTCCCGCTCCATCCGGGTGAGGACTCACTCAAATTGGGAACACTGTAGAGCCGTGTGTGTCGCAAGGATTTTGGAAAGAGTGAAAGTATGTTTCTTGTAATGACGATGCGGACAGGAGTCTCAGGAGTACGTAGGTACTTAACTGCCAGGGAAGGCAGATTTGCTACTGCTGGGACCCTTTACTGGAATGATACCAGAATACCAATATCTCAGTTAACTCTATTTCTTAGTGTTTTTTCTGTAAATACCAGTATTCAGATACCCCATGAGAGAGTCTGAGGTTTTTACGTGTATTTTGAATCCTGAAAGAAATAATGGTGTAGTTTTGCAAAATGAAATGAGTCAAAATGTTTTAATCTGTTGTTGGTGTTTCAGCTTTATGGGAGATTTCATTATGTCATATAATCACATAAAATTCAAGCTGATTAAATGAAAATTGAATCTTTATTTCTCATGAAATTAATCAAAGCAATGAATTTTCACAAAAATACTGTTATTTTTTTGAATAATCATTTTCCAAAAGCCATTAACTCTTATTAACATTTAACTATTTTGGAAAACTGTCATTCAATTACAGTGGAAGCCATATAATCGATATGGATAAGACTGGGATTCCATCCACCAGGATGACAGAACCTGACATTTAACACATTAAAGTCAGGAGAGATAATTTTTAATAAAGCTTTAGTGTAAATTGAAGCCACTGTCATTACACCAGACTTCTTCTGGGATGTTTCTTCTCCTTCACGTGTCCCTGTGAAGACACGTTTTAATACTATAGGTGTCACATAACATTCATAAATACCATTTTTCTATTTTTGTAGTATATCTCATTTTCTGAAGTGTCTTGGCAGCATTTCAATTTTTCCTCAGAAGTGATTTCTTAAATATAAACAGCATTAGCATTTTCTCGTGCTTGTTAAATGGTATGTTCTGATTGGGTTTTGTTGTATTTTGAGAGTAGCACTAGAAAAATAATGAAGATGAAAACAGACTGATAAATAATAGCCACACTTTAGGAAAAAAAATAAAAAAGAAAACTCGAGGATTTTAGAAATCTGATTAAAAGATGTACATGAATAAGTACATATTACTGTTAAAATGAAATATTTTTCTGTTCTAAAAGCAGTTCAATAATTGTATGCATGCATGTATATTCCTATTAGAGTGCAGCAGTTAGAGCTAACAGCCTACTACTCGTTCTTTTGAAATTCAAATGAATAATCATCTTTCCATTATCTAGGTCAATAGGAGGCTAGGCTATGACAGAAAGTGAGAGAAAACAGGTAAAACAGGATTCACTAGAGAGGTTAATGCTTGCCCCCTTGGAGGGAGGCTGTTTTTGTGGGTCTGCATGTACACTGCTCTTCCGAGTGCTCTAGTTTTGGGGATATGTTATTCTGAGTGCTGTGCAGCATGAGAATGGCATGAAAGCACTGAGGTCTCGGAGGCAAGAAGCTGCTGAGGTACTACCAAAGGCCTGAAGCCAGCAGGAAACACTTCACATGGGAATATAGGCCCTCTGCATGTGGCCCAATGTGCTTATATCTACCCTCATCAGTGCTTAAAAAGGTGAAGTGATCCATGTTTTTACAAGACTGACCTTATTCTGTCCTTGCAAGATTTTAACTACCAAATAGGAATTAAATATGAGCAAAAAAAGTTTGTTGTTTAAGAAATACTGTTTCAGAAAAAGTGGAGGATATTCCTATGCCCTCTCTCTGTGTTAAATTTGAGTAAACTGAGAGCCAAGATTTTTACTGTGCTAACTCTGATGATAAATAGTACTATGAGTACAGCGTTCCTCTGGCTATTTATTTCTTGCCTGTTCTGAATTGTGCTGCAGATTTTTGTCTGGAGAGCCCAAAATGACTTTGCCTGGGGAATGTGTGGGAAAACTGGAGTTACGCACCTTCTGCAAGGTGTGGGAAGTGGTTTCAGTCACAAGCTGTGGATTCAAAATGGAAGAAGAAAGAATTACAGTGTCAAGAGAGTTTTGTCTTAACAGAAAACAGAAAACAGAAAAAAAAAGTATGATGAATTCTGAACAGAGTGGTCAAACACGAGGTTAGTTCACAGACACATTTCTGGAATAAACAAAAATTCCTTGTGTCTTGCATTCATGATGAAAGAAATAAGCTGTGATCTTACCTCATGTTAGTTAGCACAGGGTAAAATAGTGAAAAGGCACACCAGCTGTGCTTTTTAAGGTTTGGTAAATTTTCCCTTCCTGAGAGTTTTTATCTTAAGCTGCTAATTCACATGAAAAATTCAACTTCCTTGTCATTGCTAGGAAAATGGCATCCTCTCCTGTTTTTTCATCTACTGTATGAGAGCTACCACATGCTCTTGGAGCTGAGATTGTTTAAGACTAGTTTACACAAAGTCTTTGTTTTGAAAATGCAGGTATATAAGTGTCCAGAGCTGACAGGTGCAACAACCGAGCTTCAGATAAAGAGGTGAACTGCAGTCATTTAGCTGAAATAGAGTAATCATTTGAGAGGATAAACTAGTTTGGAAAAAATCTAGAAAAACTCAGTTTAAATCCAGTTTGAAACTAAATGCAGACAAAGGTATCCAGACGTATTTCACCCTGATTTTGTGTGCTGAAATCTTTATTCTGTCACAAGTATGTGCATCAGATACCACTCTGGCAAGGGCAGTGCCGTGGTGGTTTTCTGGCTGCTCAGCACAGAGTGTAGTATTTTCCTGGACACTGTGATCCTCTGCTGCTGGAGGGTCTGGCTGGAGCCCAGAGAAGGTGTTAGTAGGATCAGGAACAGCTCCTCCTAACTCACCAGAGCTAAATATTCACCTTACTCATCATCCAATGCTCTACTCCTGGTCACAACAGAGCTGTGATAGAAATACTGCCTTTGAACTTCTTGCTGCCTGTAGGTAGCTCTAGAAACATAGTTTGACCACTGCTTGTAAACAGATGATCGTCAAGGACATCTTGAGAAAAAGAGATTGTGTACATTGGTTGAAATAATCCAGGACTTAAAAATGGAGCAGAAAGTGACCTTATTCTTACAGCTATGTTGTGACTCCAAGTCTGGCATCCTGGAGTATGGTTGTTCCTCCAACAGACTCCCCTGAGGCATTGCATGACAGTGCTGTCTCACTGGGACAGTATGGGCAGGCCATTTCCTCTCAGCCTGACATACTGATCTTAGACAAGGAGACGTTTTACGACACCAAGATGTATCACTTACCTTCTTTCATAATGTCATCCCAATTGCAAAGTACATCTTATAAAAAAAAAATTCTGAATGTGTTCTTTGAGCAAAAGAACACTGCAAAACCATTTTATTCTCTAAGAAACAGCATAAAAATTAGTGTTGGGATGTTTCACATACATCTCACCCCTCTTAGACTTTTGTTTGCAAGACAAAACACTTTTCTTCCTGATTGTGAGACTAAAACCTGGCTCTATGAGTCAGACAGGGTCCCTTCCATTCCACAGATCACTGTAGTACTAGTAGCTCTGTTTGGAAGATAATTTCCTCAGCCACTTGTGTGTAACCCTATTGATTTGAAAGTCTGGCCCCAGCAACACCTGTGCAAATTCATGGATGGCACTGGGATTGCACAGATGCCATGGAGGGCATATTCTGGCATACAGGACATTTATTACTGGTGGTGATGCATGAGATGGAAAGGATCCAGGACCCAGGCTGAGTTTGTGCAGCTGGCAGTTAGAAATTTACTTACAAACTGAGCTCATTGGTTAGAAAAATCAGTGTGATAATGAATCCAGAGCCTCGTCATGCCATTTTTACCAAGTCACGTTTTAGGGCAGGAGAACAATTTAGACGAGGTGTGTTCCTTATTAAAAGTGTCTTAAAATTGTACTTGAAAAAAAGTGAAGGGAATCCCATAAGAGATTATATCACAGATATTTGATATCAGAAATTACTGTTACTAAGCTTGTTTAAATCACAATGTTTACTTGTTTCTGCTGAAAAATTGATGTACATAAATTCACTGCATGAATTTAACACAATTTTAATTTTATCTTAATTTTAATTATTCAGCTGCCATGAATTCAGTTACATGAAATTAAATGGAAAACACTTATTTTTAGCATGTTTTATTTTGATTGATATGAAATCTTCCACAAAATTCAAAACAATTCAAAGTGACAAAGTTTATTCATAATACTATACATTTGCATTGTTAGCCTATAGACATTGAAATCCATAGTGTTTTAGCAGGTCTCTTAGGAAAAAGTGCTGTACCTTGAACCAATTATAGACCCTCTCTGGCTAAATTGCAGAGCCAGTTTGCTTAATATAGGTAATTTGATGTTGTAAAGTATTTGTCAGTACCCTAGAGTAGTCTCTTAGGGCACACAGGTTTCACTGTGCAATATTTCACACTTGTGTGCCAGTTAACCTGCTTAGTTGGAGACTATTTACAACTCATATAGGATTTGTTATATTATGTACTTAATTTATGCAACATGCTTAAAGCTTCTCTTCATGAAGTCTAGAATGATAATCATATTTATTTCATGGGATTTGCTTATTTTTAGGTGGGGGAGGGGAAGGAAGTCTTTTTAGTCCATCAGGTTCCTTAGAATGTGGAAATTTAGCAAGGACATGACAAAAATGTGTAACAAAATGTATTTATTAGGTGTCACACTGATATACCTGTTAGAGATATAAAGCACGTTGAATAGATGCAGACACACAGATTTATCACTTGCCTTTTCCTTCTTCCTAAAGAGCAATGGAGGGCTGCAGCTGGCCTAGCCCTCGCTTACAGCCAAATAACATCAAAACTTATAAAATGGACACAGGGTGTCTCCTTTGGCTCTGCTGTCATGAAGGAGTCAGCAACATGATCTACAGGAAAGACACTTAACAAGTCTCATGTCCCATGTGCTTGCCTCATTAGGATCTGCTGATCACTGCCTTTTGTATATACCATTTTAGAGTAAGGGAAAAACCACTCTGAGGCATATGCCCAAAAGATTTTAGATTCACAGGAGTCACCCAGTGAGTCGAATTCTGCAAGAATCTGTAGGGGTTCTGCTAAGAAGGTCTTTGATCTAAATGCCACCTAAGTCCCATGCCATTTCCTAATCACAAAATTAAATATACCCAGGGGCAGGGCCATAATGTGACCTGTTCTCCCAGACCAGCCAGGAGTTGCCCACCAGGGAACAGCTCAGAGGTTTCCTTCAGCCGTTCTTTCCTGCATGTGAGCTGTGAAAGCATAGCGTGTGATGCCTGGACCACAGCCGACGAGCTCCATGGTGTGTGTACTGGCTCTGCACAAGGTAACCTCCTTCCCAGATTGCTGTGAAGCTCCATAGCATAGGCAGGAGCTACTTGAAGTGTCGAGCACATCCTCCATGTGCCCTGGCTGTATTCCCACCCGAGCTACCTCTGCCCAGTTTTGGTGGAGCTTGGCTTGCAGAAGCTAGGATGCGGGCTTTTTGGGCTGCTCTGATTTCTCCCTCCAGGCAGACTGTTCTTGCTGGTAATCCTGAGCTTGGGCTTGTGCTGGCAAAATCCAAGTGAGAGAAGTGCAACAGCTGTACAGTGAAAATGGAGCTTCATTACTGAATAAAGAAGCAAACCACATAATATTCCTATTAGTTTTATAGATTTAGAGAAAAAAGGTTATATGAAATTCTTTGTAAAACTCTTTATGTCCTTGTTTTGTTATGTCCATGTAAATCTTTCTATTACCATTGTTAAAAAAAGAAATAAATTTAATAAATTTTTCATTACCTTTTTTTTTCCAAATGGAAAATAAACAAACAATCCTCCTAGTTATAAATAATATCAGCAGTCAAAAAAAATTGCACAGTAGCTAAACAATGAAGGCACATAGCAATGCTGCTTGTTTTATTTCTACACAAAACCCTTTGTGTAGAAATTTACAGGAATGAATTAAATATGCTGAGTGTGACTGGGACTCTGGGCAAGCAGCACTTCATTTAATACTGGTTTTAATTTTCCATTTTTATTAATTTGTTATAAATTTGGATGATAACCTATGGCAAATGTTTATGCACATAAAAGCACGTTACTGATTACTATGAAAAATCACCTTGTGTTCTTTCATTTCCTAAAATAATATTACTAAATATTCACAAAAAACAGGTAACTGAAAAACCCCCGCATGCTATTCCCTCTAATAGCTTTTGCTTTGTAGTAAAAATGAGAAACATTTACTTATTCTATCCACTATTTCTTATTTATGAATATGCTAGGGCATTCAAAATGCATGCAAAACCCTGACTGTACCAATCACTTAATGATGGAGAACAAATTAATTTAGAGAAGAGTGTTCACCTTAAACCAAAAGTCCAAACCATTTGCCCTTCTCCTTCCTCCTTCTATTACATTGCAAACTGTGCACTGTTAGTATTAACACCACCAAGATATTCAATAACATTAGAGGCTTGAATGTTTCCTGATGCTTTATTACATGATGATGAAAATATCATAACGCCTCTAACTTCATCGGATCAGGCATTTCATTACAGCATCCTGCAAGTATAGGAAACTGATTGTCTTGTGTCAGCATGGCCTGAATCCAGTTCTTGCATACAAGACATGGTTACTAATGATCTTTGTAAGTCAGCTGAGACTTGATCTTATTTTTTCAGTTTTACTGTACTAGGAATTGCTAAGTCAGAGCAGCAAATAGAAAGAGTTTATTACAGGTTATCATATAGTTTGTTTGACAAAACGGTCAGTCAATAATAAACCAGAAATTAATAATTAATTGTACTCGCTATTTGCAGAGCAGTTGATATTTTATGACAAGGTGAAGCCTGAGGTAAGGAATTATTGTCAGAAATTTACAGAAGGGAGCTACAGTTTTGGGGTTCTGCCTGCACCGTCAGTACTGGTCAGAAGAGGATGGTACAGGGAGCTAGAAACCTCTTCCTAATTTCTGTTTTCTGTTTTGCCTGGAAGGGCCTGGCTGTGTGGCCCAGGGGAATTTCTGTGCTGCAGGCTAAGTAGTGTATAGCGAGAACCATTTATTAAGCACAGGCTTGCCCCAAATCCCAAGTACATGCCCAAAACCTTCATTCAGGTACAAGCTTAGTCCATTATATTCCTCACCTTGCTGGATAAATTCACTGTAAACAATCATCTCTTGTGAATAAGATTAACAGAAGTCTGCTCAGCCCCTTCTGTATACCTTTGCATCTCTTTTTTTCTTCACTTCCCAAACTTCAAGAGAGGAAAGGGGACAGCTAACCAGCTACACACAAATTCAGAGTGCTCTCCAAGCTCTTCATTTGTCAATTTACACATAAACAAACCAAAGCAGGAAAGCAAGGTCTGAGCCAATTATCTGCTAAGATAACTCATATAAGGCTACACAGTGAGCCTGACAGGACAGGAATAGCCCTGGAATTCTCCCCATTACAGTCCTGTGGACTCTTCACCACACAGTCTTGAGGCTAAATGAGGAGTCACGTTTGTAAAAACAGCTTGTACCATTCAATTGCTCCCATTTTGGGAAAGGGTAAAGATCAAAACTGAAGCCAACCTGACGAGTGAGATACATGAAATAGAATAATGGGTTTTTTGCATGTGGACATTTTTCTCTTGAAATAGATAATTATTTGGGAGAACCATCTACTTGTATTCTCCAAGTAGAAAAAAAATATTGTCATATTGTTCCATTTCTGTGTTATTCTGGTAATGTATTTTAGTGACTGTACAAATTTCTGATTATTCACAATTGCTTCACAGAGTGATTGAATTTACATTTTATCTAGACACCAGTCTTACCCAGAGACGTCTTTTTCATTTCAATACTAGTTTGAAAATCCATTATTTGGTGTTCATTGTGTGCAGGTTTTCATTTACAGCAAGATTGTTGTGGCAGAAGAAATATAGACAAACTCAATGTCTTCACTAAATATGAGCTTTCTTGCAATATAGAAAAAGCTTTTCTAGTTTTCCTGGGCACTGACCTTGGAAAATGTGGGGCTGATTCTTGTTTGCTTTTGGAGAACAGTTTAGCAACCCAACCTTCCACTTGGAATCTGCCTCTCTCCTGCATGGGCCCCTCCTGGTTTTCAGAATGGCCACTATTGTTTCCCCTGAGAAACAATTTTGTATTTAAATCTAGGATTCTGAATCAACCGAAAGTACTGGTCTTGCAGCTCCTACTCTATGTAATCTCAGTGATAACAGCTGCTTTGCCAAAATTGATAATTTTTGGATCCTTCAACTAATGTGCAAGAGTTAAAGTTGTTTCAAACACAATATTTTCTTCCTGTAAGAAAGTTAACATTAGTCAGTTCTGGTGGCCACAAGGAAAAAGCAGTCCTGATTATCCTGTTAAGCCATCTAGTCCAAGTCAGGTAGTGACTGTTCCACTATCTCTTTTGGGAGCCCAAAATATTTACCTATTTACTTATGACCTGGTACATCTGTCTGGTTCAGACTTTGGGTAACACCTAGAACAGTGATGCTTTGTTTCAGGTCAGTGATTCTTTGTTGTTCCCAAAGTGCCAATATTTGTAGTCACTGTGAATTTTGAAAGACTACCCAGACAAAACTGGAACTGCTGGTTGAAATGCTGTTCATGAAGAATACTATAAAAGCTTCTAATTTAGAAATGTTAGCATGAGAGCACAGATATTTCAATTTGAAGGTAAGTAACTTTCTGTTAACTGTTCTATTTGAAACAGACTTTTAAATTAAATCAACAAAAAACATGAATTTTAAGTTTATTCAGATTTTCTTTATTGAGATTTTGCCATGTGTAAAAGTAATTTCTCACTGCTGTTGAAAGTCATGTATTTTTCAGTAACAATATGATTTTGGCAAAATCACATATTTCTAGATTTTGCTTTGAGAAGAAATTGTCAATTATTAGTATTGCACAGCAATATTCTTCATGGCTAGGCTTCGCGAACGAAGATTTGGGAAGGGCACTACTCACGTTTGTTGCAAGCGCGTTGGTGGCTAAAAAGGCCAATACAAGATAGACACGTCTGATTCCAAAAGGCACAGCAGAAAGACTCCTTAGGAGGTATATTCTGCAAGGTATGATTCTTTCTGCGTTGTCTTTTCTCCTCAAGAGTGATCCTGCGTGCTTTCTCAAAAGTATCAGCAGCATTATAGTGTGTCTCCAGACCTCCTGATTGGAGGCCAGAGTAGACCAGTTATGTTGATCAATATGGCCAAGGCTGAGATGTTGTTTCAGGGAGTCCTTGTACCTTTTCTTCGGGGCTCCTCTCATGCGGCAGCTGGTGGCAAGTTCACCATAGAGTAAGATCTTAGGGAGGTGGTGATCTTTCATCCTTGAGACGTGCCCTGCCCAACAGAGCTGTGTTCTCAGCAACATGGCCTCAATACTTGTGATTGCTGCTTGTTCTAGAACAGATGTATTGGTCACATAATCTGACCAGTGGATGTTTAGGATTGTACGGAGACAGTGCTGATGGAAGCGTTCTAGGAGACGCAGGTGGTGGCGGTAGATGACCCATGATTTGGAACCGTATAAGGGAGTAGACAGCACTATGGCTCTGTAAACACTGATCTTTGTGCTTTTCTTCAGGTGTTTATTTCACTAAACTCTTTTCTGAAGCTTTCCGAAGTATTGCACAGCAATATTAATTGGTGACCAATTGTACAACACTCCAGCTCATTTTAGAGACCACACTTGTGTTTCTATCAGGTATTTTAGTGGTGAACTGAGGAGGAATGAAAGGGCAATCAGGAGCTGATGCAATTGGCAAAGAGGGTAAGGAGAAAAGGTGCAACATGGAAAGACAGAGGGAAATGTAGAGGTCATAATGTGCAGAAATATGAATTAATTGTCATAGTCCACTGAAAACCACTGAAATTATATAGCAAGGCACTGAGCAGGTAAACCATCTTTGTAACATTTACTGTATATAGATTGCTCTATCTGATTGCTGTGCCAGTTTTCCTGTTAGTATTGCCAAGGTGACCTCTGTAGACTTCAGGGAATACGAGAGGCACAGAAAGCTGGACCTTACACTGTAATTCCCAGGGGTCTGTGGTCCTTTCTTCATACTGGGTTTGACACTTAAAGGCTGGAAACTAGAGGAGGGAAAAAACCTGAAGCACAGCAATAGATGTGAGCTGCCACAAGCTGGTCCCATCTTACCTCTTTTCTTTGTATAAAAAATTTCTTAACTGTAATGAAAAAAATCTTGCTTAGAATGTGTAAAACCCATAGAGGGTCTGAGCCACAGTTACTTGCTCCTTTGGAAGGCAAAGGCATAATGCAGTGCTTCACAGCATTTCACTGCAATCTTATCTTCAGCTTAATCTGGTAGTGAAATACTTAAGCAAATAGTTATAAGAAAATGCGTTCTTAGGGCAGCTCCAGTGTCACCCACAAGTGCAAGATAAAGTTAGCAATTGCTCTCCTTTCTTAAATGAAGACATTCTGCTGCTCAAATATGAAGTTAAATTGTGAATGCTTCAGCACAGACCATAAACACTTATATTTACAAAAAGACAATGCACTGTTTTGAAATATATATCTTCCTAGTGACTATTTTTTCATCCACTCTTAATGAAAAAAAAGAAAGTTACTTTTATACTTCCAGTCCTTTTGCTTTTCCTGGTTGTGAGCACTTGCTGACAAAGAATGAAATCTATCACTCTCGCTTTCCAGAAATGCCCCCCCCTACTTCTCTTTGCTCTTGACAACAACAGCACAGAAGAGTGCAGCCTTAAAACAAAATTTTCTACAGTGTGTCATGTTGCTGCTGAAATTTAATGATATTCAGGGCTAGGAGAAAAGAGCAGCTGCCCTCCAGGTGGTGTTCCATAAATGCTCCCCAGTACCCAGCAGGAAGCTGTATAAGTTCAATTCAGTGAAGCAAATTCAATCATTTGCCCCTTTGTAAATGGAGCAAATGCAAAAAAAAAATTCTCTGAAGGATTCTAACACGACAACTACACATACCTAAAAACTTAGAAACACATTTTTTTGCTGACGTCACTGTATTTCAGATAAGCTTAACAGGATTTTACCAGCAGCACTTTTCACTTTGCAGTGTTGTGGAAAAGACATAAGAAATTCCCATAAATATCCAATATTTGTTTCATGCAAAACTCAACAATTAGTGTGGTGACTGAAATGCTATAAGGTTAAGGAGTTTTCTTCATAATGCCTTTTTATAACCACTACACAGCTTTTCTAAGCAATTTTTTTTTTTTGTGGCAAACATAATTAGTGCAACATTATTTGATTAAGTATGAAGATTGTTGTGGATTTTTAATTCAGGTTATTAATATTTTGTTATAGACTCTACCTACAAATTAGAACTACAGTAGTAAATCTTTGGAGCCACAGTTCCTTTTAATACTAATTATCGGGTTAGTGCCTAAGATTCACAATTATCCAACACAACCACCATCCCAATTTACAACTGGCTTTATTAACACAGTATTCAAAATGTTGGGCAACCAGCTTTTTACAATAGTCTGCCTGGTCTATTTAGTAGATGTAAGTGAATGGCAATATTTTTACCCTAAAATATTTTTACATGTTTGAACTTCACCTTGTACACAACGTGATAGTGAATGTTTTTCCTCTAATTGGCAGAACATTTGGCTTGATCTGCTTTTTATCTGAAATAGATATGAAATATAATAGAAAGTGATAAAAGACATTTTTTGTCTTCATACAACTAAATAATTAAAAATAATAAACAGCTTGGATTTGAAAACAGTAATTTGGCAAATTATTAATACATTATCTCTTGTGGAACTTCAAAGGAAAAAATTGCAGAGCTGAAATTCTGTGTACTGGAAACCTTTGAACTTCCCAGTGAATTTTCCCAAAGCATTGGTAATGTTTTAGAAAGGCTTTCAAATTCACTGAATGTATATATGGAGAGGAAGCAGATGGATTCACCTGATATCAAACTAATGGTCCACTTTTGAAGAGTGCTTTTAGGAAGAAAGAAGGCCTGGTCGCACAGCACGAAAAGATGTTCAAGGTCTCAAGATATGGTATTGGTATTTTTGAGTGACATTGCATTAAATTGGCAAACCACAGAATCTGTAGTCCAGTTCTTGAAACTGTGTTTTCTTTATGGACTATTATGCTGTCACAACTCTACTTTTATAAGGTGCACAAGTATGAATTTATACAACAATAAAGTTTCTAAAGAAGCCATAAATGTCTAAGGGATAAATAACGATTGTTATCACAAAAGTATGCGTACCAGGGTGCGTATTTAACCAGTATGCTCACCTTCCTATGCCAAATCAATAGTCATCTATTTTCACAGCCCTGTTTTAATGCTACACTCTTTTGCAATAACATTGACTCTGCCACCCAAACACCCAGCTTCAGACTCTCACAGGGTACACGCAGACTCTGAAAAATCACTTGCAGAGCTCCAGTTCTTGCTCAGGCCCAGAGTCCCCCAGAATTCCCAGAGAACAACCCAACAAAGCAGTAGTTTGTTGTATTTGGTTCAGACTGAGCTTCTCATTACCACCATCTCAAGCCAAGTGCCTTAGTAATCCACATTCCAATTCGGCTTTGAGTCACAAAGATGGTACAAGATGAGAGTGTTGGATACTCTGACTGATTTGTGTAGGCTGGAGCACTGAATAGTCTCAAAGCCCCATCCTGCACAACAGGGATGCTGCAGAAAAGATAGAAGTCAGAGACTGGGACACTTGTGTTAGCTCTTTTACAATAATGTTCATCTATAGTTGTAGTAACTTTACTCCACTTAATAGGAACGGAGTTTTGACCCTTACTCTGAATTTCCATATCTTTTTTTTTTCTCAATTTATCTCCTATTTACATGTTAAGTACACATGAGCATACACTTTTGCGTGCTTTTTTAGGAATTCCCTATTGCAAAGCACACAGAAACCCACCAAATAATGAGAATGCTATTAAGCTTAAAATTACTTCTCTAGCTGCTGGACTATGGGGTTTCCCTTACCTCCAATGCTGGGAAAAGAGCCCTGTTTCTCAAAAGAATATTTCTGAGGCTGTCATAGAAATCACAACTTTTTTAAATTAAATGGAAATTATTTCTCCAATTAGCTGAGAACACTAAGAACAACTGTTTGAGCATTAAAGCTAAGAACTGATAACTTTGATACAAAATTCATAATCATTGGACCAAATACTCTTCTTTTACAAGTTGTCTTCTTAGAAGATGGAACAGCAATTACAAGGAGCAGGAATAAATATTTGATAGGATCTGTACCTCTTTGCTTATGAAATTGAAGCTATCAAAACCCCCATTAAAAAAAATGCTTCAGTTTGTGGTCTACTCCCCTAAATTTTCCATCTTTATTGGATAAAATTTGTAGAAATATGTTTGGTTTGAGCCTTCCCCTAGTAGGAAACAGAAGAAGACAGAACTGTTTAATGTAATAAGCAATGTAATCTGAATACAAGGATGTGAGCTGGGGCTCTGTGGAGCCGTATTAATTTCTGCAGAACAGTTCCTAATTTAAACCATTTCTCAGGAAAATGCAATACTTTGAATGTTTTGAAGGTTTTTGTTTGTGTGTTATCTAGGAAGACATATGCTAAAAACAGGGATAGACCATGCTACAGGAATAGGAAAGTAACTGTATTTTGGAAGTGTCTTTCAGTGTTTTAAAACTCTGAAAACTTAGCACAGAAAGAAGAATTGTCAAGCAATATATTCTGAACCAAATATTAGATAAACGTTAGCTTTTGAGGAATTTGTGTTTGAGTCAGGAAACATTTCGCTTATCTGCAATTTTTTACTATTTGCTAACATTTTTTTTGCTTATATGGCATTCCCGACCAACTGTCATGCTGTTCAGAGTCTCTGGGATAGGCAACTGTTCATTTTTTTGTGCTCCTTGACTGTGTAATTAAAGCTGCAGTTGTACATCTCTGGGTAAAATACATTTTTTTTTTGTTTTGTTTGTTTGTGGTTTTTTTTGTTAAATACCTTTACACTGTTCAATTGACTTTGATAGAAAAGGCTTCATTTCCCATTTTTTCCCCTCCCAAGAAATCTTCCAGCACTGATGTAAGATATGGAGACCATATGAAAAGCAGGGAACTATTTATATCAACACTTTTACAAGCAGCTCTTTAAACCAGAGTGCAGAGCTAAGTACGCCTCTCTCTTTTCAGCTTGTGCACCCTGTGCTGCCTCACTCAACCTTACCTGCAATCAGAGTGCCTGACCCTCCACATCCTCGTGGGTCAGAGTTACTTCCTTCCACACAGGGCCTGAAGGGTACTTCTGGTAGCTAAACTACATTTTTTCTCAGTGAATTTCAACAAAGAAGTTGTATTGACACAACATTGTTGGTTTTGTTTGTTTATTTTTCAAATCAGTCTACTCTTTTTTTCTGATTGATTTGTTACTATTTGATAGTCTAAAGAGAATTATTAAACTTATCCTATTTTCCTAGTTTTGACTGCAGATATTTCCCTTTTTTGCTCACTATTTATTAAAGGTTGCATTAAGCCAAATATATTTTACACTAAATAATAACTCTGAATAATTGATATGTGAAAAACATGTCACACAAAATACTTACAAAATTCTAAGCAAAGAAATGTATCATTTGTCTGAAACAACACCATTTTGATGTAGCATGTCTGAACTCATCTGTTGATTTTAGAAATGACTCTCATACTTGCTGATATTCTCTTCCTAACAGTCAGGTTTTTCAGACTACAGACTATTACTTCTTCTCGGCAGTTTTTTGATTACAGTGTCAAGACAAGTCTTAAACAGAGAAAAACCTCATTCTATTTGGGAAACGAGCATTGCAGAGATCTGTTTGCATTTTGCACCACTATATTCTATAATCCATTGTATCCTTTGCTACACCTGGCAGATCAAAATGCCATTCAGTGACTTTTAATGTGTCCTTTTTTCCCCAATGTATTTAAACTGAATTTATGAAGCAGGGTGCAGATAGTAGGCTGAGAGAGCAGTAGAAAGAGAGGAAGAAGTGCTAGTCCCTCTGAAATCAGTGGCAAGGATTAAAACAAATCTTTTACACAAACAGGACCTGAAGCAGGAACAGGAGAACACATGAGCATGGTAGCTACTGCCTCCTGAGACCTCCACGGACGTGTGCTGTTCTCATGAGACCTTACTGCGCTCCACACAATGAGTAAGAGCTTCTTGGGCTGAAATCTGAGCAGATGTCAAATGCCCAATTCCTCCACCACCTGCCACATGTGGTGTTGCTCCTCTGCCAGAGGCTGTGGTGAAGGGTTCATCCTGGCCACTGTCCAGGCTGCCAGACCTCGGCTTTCTGCGCAGTCAGTGGAGAGATAACACGCCATGTCCCTGATGGTAGATGTTCTGACTAATTCAGAAGAACAGATAAAGGTACACAAATCCAGAGACTCAAATATATACTTCCTTTTAACAACAGTGGTTTGGTTTTAATATTCATATCTTTTCTGTAGCACCATCTCTCTAAGTATAGAGAATAATTACACTCCTGAGCCATTCTTTCAAGGACAGTTACATGTTGTACAGGTAAGTCCCAGTGCTAATGCAGAAAGAGTGGACAGGCTCATTTTCACGTGTGACCTACAAAGAAAGTATCAAGGAATTCCAGGATTTCAGTTGTGAGAATTTAATTTTTTTTTTAAATATGACACCATGACTTAACATGTAAACAAATCAAATCTCCAACACCAAATTTTCCCATTAAAAACATCAGTTAACAACTCAATTGTCTTCTTTCTGATTTTAGAAAGTTTCTGAAGCCAGTATGACATATGTCTTTGACAGATAACAAAGGTAGATAGACAGATAAATAGAAAGAAAATTATGATTTTACAAATACAGATTTTGTACATATGTCTAAGTATGTACTCAGTAAAGGTATTTATATTCAAATTTAGTATTTTTCTTAATGTTAGCTGGAGGGTTTTTTTTAACATCCAGGTTATAAATTCGTGATATTAGGGTTCATAATATGGAGCAGTTTATAAACCTTTATTTATAGCAGCACTAGCAGATGCTGCAATACTGGACACTATCCTCAAAGCTATTCTCATTCTGGTATTCCAATCATTCATACCAATTTTTATCATGAGCTCTCTAATGCAATGTAATGCACAGTGTCTCTGCCACACAATTGTCACATACATTTTTCATGTGTCTATGTCTCTTCTTGTGAGCAGAGCTCTGTAACTGAAAGCGTTTTGTCAGCTCTGTAGTAAAAGACATCAGGGTAGGAGGGAAGGGATTTAGGTACTTAGCTCTTGTTGATAATGAGAGCTTCACTGTCACTAAATATTTACTAAAGATAAAGGCTTAATATGTTTGTGGCATGAACTTCATATACTATTTTACCTGCTCTTTGAGCGAAACAAATATTTTGTTCTATTATTTTTCATAGTGAACTTAGCAATAATTTACAGAGAAAGAAAAAAAGAGCAGCCTTGACTCTGCTTATACTGTGCTAAATGGTGCTATTTAGAGAGGGGCTAAAGCGGGGGTAGGGCAGAGCCATAATTCCTCAGGGATATTTGGAAAAAGACTGCACAAAGTGCCTGTGATGACAGAGATTGCTCCTTTGTGTGTTCTTGACATACTTTGGGATGGGTGGGGAAGAGGTCCTACTACTCGCTTTTTCTTGTCCTTCCTCTTTCTGAGTGTATTTCTTTGGAGCTGCAAAATTCTGACTGCTTGCTTTGCTCAGCTATGCTCTCAAATTCTTCCTTTATTCTGTGCATCCATGACAAACATACCTCAACGAGGCTGGTGAAGGGACTCGAGCACAAGTCCTATGAGGAGAGGTGAGGGAGCTGGGGTTGTTTAGCCTAGAGAAGAGGAGGCTCAGGGGAGACCTCATCACTCTCTACAACTAACAGAAAGAGGTTGTATCCAGGTAGGGGTTGGTCTCTTCTCCCAGGCAACCAGCAGTAGGACAAGAGGGCATGGTCTTAAGCTGTGCCAGGGGAGGTTTAGGTTGACTATTAAGAAAAAATTTTTACAGAGAGAGTAATCAGACATTGGAATGGGCTGCCCAGGGAGGTGGGGTATTCACCATGCCTGGAGGTTTTTTAGATGAGATTGGATGTGGCACTTAGTGCCATGGTCTAGTAACCGTGGTGGTGTTGGATCAAGGGTTGGACTTGATGATCTCAGAGGTCTTTTCCAACCCGGTTGATTCTATGATTCTATGATCTAAACACAGGTATTATTTAGCCCTCTAGTTCTAACACTACCTGAGACAGACTGTTAACAAATACTGCAGTCTCCGGTCACAGTGTTTCCAGGGAATGCCCTGGCAGCTGTAAATCCCCCAGGCCTCATTTTCCTTCACAGGTGGGTGAATATCAGACAAGAGCCTTTTTCCTGTGGAGGCAGAAGGCCAATTTATTGTTGTCATAAGACTATCTGTGCTGGCAGAGATTATTCACAGGTCAGCCTTGAGGGCAACCCAGCTTGCTGTTTGAGCTGCTCACAGCCCGATCCAGCTCATCAGGGACTGACTTGCTGGGGTATCCATGAATACCATGGGATACGTGTGTGTGTGTGTGTGTGTGTGTGTGTGTGTGTGTGTGTGTGTGTGTCTTCTTTTGTGTCATGCCAGAACCTGAATTATAGAAAACTAAAGTTAAATTTCTAAATTAATTTAGTCCTTACAGTAGACCTTTGGAAACATGGCAAAGCCACCATTAATGAACTTTTCTGCCACTGAGGAGCCTTACCTCCTCCTTAGCTGTAGAGGGTCTTCATCTGCACCCGGTACAGACAGCTGCCATGTCCTCATGCTGGGTAGACTTGTTTACTCAAACATTTACCTGATTACTCATATGGCAGTGATAAGGAAGGTATTTGTTGGCAAACAGGTGTAACTCATCAATAATGGTAGCAGAAGGTCATTTGATGACATATTCGGACACACTATGTGTTTGTTTGGGTTTAAATGTACTCATCTGTCAGGGGAAGGGCAGCTAAACATGCACGCAACATTAGCAATCCCAACATCCAACAGCTATTTTTCGGTGCTCATACTGGCCATAACAGTTAGTCACCTTCACTATCTACCAGCTATGTTGGTTTCGTCTGGAAATGGGCTTTTCTCCACTGCTGGGAGATCACTGCAAATGCGACTCCTTGGCCAGGGTGTGGGGTGGAGGGAACAGACACCCAGTTGTTGCGGTGGGCAGCATGGGCAACACCTAGAGCCAGCAGAGCTGGGAGATACAGGTGTAAATGCCACTGGAGGTGGCCAACACCTCAGAGCTGGGTTGGGTTCAAGCCTGTGTTTTCTTGAAGTAATTTCTGTGGGCAGATAAGTTAGATTGTATTTCTGTATAGGGTATAAAACTAACAATTCATTATGGATGGTGGTTTCCTATCAGCTATTCATGGCTCTGTAATTGGTATAAATTGGATCTATGATGAAAACAAACTCTCTAGATCTTTACACCCTTTAAAGATAAGTTGTATTTAGTCTACTTCCAAAACTCACATATAATTGCAATGCAGTGGGCAACTCTTAATCCACAGGGCTGATAGAGGGTACTACATTTTTCCTTGCTGTAGTTTAATATCCTGCTCATTTTCATTCTGTGGCCAAAAAGCATAACGGCTTTGCCATGTATGACATTTTTCTCATATATACTGACAGACAAGCCCCACCCTGACTCTGTAGGCAGCTGCATATTTAGGATGCTCTTTCTGTTAAATGCCATTGCACACCCACTCTTCCACATCAGTTTTATGCAAAACCTATAAGATCCTGAAATATCCTTAAGAGACCAAGCCCAGTGCTGGCATTTGTACATATAAAGAGGCTATTGCAATGGTAATATTTGTGTTAATCTTACCTTTCTTTTTAGTAGGCAACTGAGCCTTTCGGACTGAATACTAGAGATTCTTCTTTTTTTTGTTTTTGTCAGTACATAATTCTTCTGATTAATGAATGTGTATTATTGTAGGGCTATGATGAGGGTAATGAGATATTAGCACTGATTTATTTACAATATGTACATATGTGTATGTTTGTACGTGTGCATATATGGAAGGCCATGAAAACATTTTTATATCAGTGCTATTTAAAAACAACAATGAAAAATAAGCAATTGAAAAGTACATGTGTGTTAAAGACAAGTGAGAAGAAAAAAAAGCACAAAAGTTATATGTTTAGCATTTCCCATTATGGTTTGTTATGTCACCTATTCTACAGTGAGGGCAAAAAGAAATTATTTTACAGTGTGATTATCTTGGAAGGATGGAAGTACATGAATTTTAAGGTTGATAAGTCTGTCAAAATACAACCATGTTTAGTATTTGATTTTAAAGATCTCATTGCAAATTTACCTCTCCTTTTCTTCTACACCCCTCTAGCTCTAGAGAGATCTAACCCTCCTATAACTATGAGTATTAAATCTGCATAGAAGAAAGCAGAGTTTGAGAAGGAAATCCAGTAGACATAAATTAAAATAGATTATAATTAAAATGTGCCATAACAGAACCCTGAAGGAAATACTTTACTGTTTGTGTTGCCTTCCCTAAAAGGAAGATATCTCTTTAATAAGCAAAGAATTATTTAATAATTCGTTTTTAAAATAATTTTTTGAAAGTAGCTGTCAAGCTTCCTATCAAAGTTAAGTTTACAGTGAAAAAGTTTTGACTGTTTTTCATTTGTCTTTCAAGCTTTTAACTGTGTATTTAAGAAGCCCTCCAAAGCATGCAATTATATAAACATGCAAACATGAATACCTACAGGTGGAAGGAGAAAGAAAGAGGTAGACACCATCAATAGCAGATCCCATTCAAATGTGTCAAGAAAATTATATTCTTTTCTTATTTGTGATGTCCATAAATGTGTTCAGAATAATTAACAGAGCTGTAGTAAACAGTTCACTGTTGATTCACAATGTGGTAAGCCAGAGGCTTTCTTTTCCCACTGGGGAAATGTCACAGACTTGTTACCATTCCTTCGCTCACTTAGTTGTGAAAACAAAGCCCAACCTCCAAACTGACATAGATATTTGACACAGTTGTTTTAGCTGAATAAGACCAACAGCCAAGAAAAGGAAAAGGCTGTGAACCAGCAACAAAATTAATGTATTTAAGTGTTTAATCTTTTCTTCTTGTGGATTTTGTAATCAAATTTTATAAGCTCTTCCTTAGCTGGTGACCTTGAAGGGATTCCCCTCTTTCAATTTCTTAATTTGGAAGACAGTATACTAAAATAGAAAATGTAAAAATTCATGGACTACCTTGCCAGGTGTTTATATTTTTTTCTCACAATCCTGCTGATTACCTGAATTTAAATGATTGGCACCATGTTTTTAATGTGAAAGCACATATGCATACATTAAGTAGAGCAATGAACATACTTCTGACAACTTACCCCTTTTCTGCTCAGTCCTTGCATATGCATTTTTATGCACCTTGCAGGAACAGAAGGTTTGTTAGAAAGAGTCATGATGAACCAGAAAATTATAAACGATGAAAATCTGAGAGGAAAAAAGATGAACAGGAAGTCACATATGACAAGAAGCCCCGAAAGGATTGTAATGTAGATATGAACAGATATTGTAATTCAAACCACACTAAAAAATCTGCTTGGATTTGTTGTCATTTTCTCATCCTTTTGCTTGGAGAAAACTTGTAATCAGAATGTTTTATATCCCTCTTCTCTGAAGTACAGTTCAAATTCTCTTGAATTCTCTCATCTTGAGCTGTAATAAGAAAATGAAACGGGACAGTGCAGACATCCTGGTTGCCAACTGCACAGTTAATACAAAATTCTTTTTATAAGAGGGGGGAGATGTGATTCCCTTCAGTCCCAAACAAGCCCTAGGGGTAATATTTCCAAGTTCATTCAAGCTCATGAAGCTCACTAGTACCACAGCTAATGAGAAAAACTTATCAGTCATCAAATGTCTGTGCACAGACCCAAAGAGTTTGTTCTGAAGAGTCATTTGCGATGCCTTTGTTGGTTGTGTATGAAGTGTGTGCTATCATCTTCATTGTTTAGCAAATATAGTGGCTGGAATAGACTGCTTTATTTACAATGTGCAGGGATTAAATTTTTGTTCTCTTGAGACTTAATTTAAAGGTCTGTTTTTCCCTCTGTTCTCCATTTACTCAGGTTTTGAACAGCAAATTGAAGAACCATTCTGTTAATGCATGAAATTCCTAATCTTGAATTAAAATCTTCTCCTCATCATTGCTTTGCTCATGGGACCTTAAAGAGTGGGTATGATTTCAGGATCTCTATCCTGCTGTTGTTGGAATGGAAAACATCACAGAGTTAATTCTCTGGGTCACACCGTGCTATCGCAAGGCTCTCTAGCAACTGGTCACTCTCTGAGGAGACTGTTTACTTGACCTTGAATGACATAGATATGAGACAAAAACAAGAGAAAACACAAGTTACAATTTTAATTTCCTTGACTCCTTCACTCACAAAAGACATTATTTACTTGCTGGAACTTATTTTCATTAATGAATTTTTTGTTTGAGCAAGATGCCATCTTGACAGGTTTGGTGACTGACATCTTTCCAGAACAGATCCAGTGCTCGTCATCAGAGTTCACATTTCTTCTCTTTCTGGCTACAGCACCAACTGTGCTCTGCAAAGACTCTAAGGATATGTGTAATCTCATCTTGGTTAAAGGTAAAACTCAATGTTGTGCAAAGACAGTCTATGCACCAAAATTGAAATTAAATGACACTTAAATATCTAGTTATCTAAAAGGGATAAATTTCATCTCCAGTTCTTATATTCCACTGAGGCAACCAACAGAAAAGATGTATGGTGCCACCACAAGTTTTTTCCAATGTAGTTTTAAACTCAGAAACACAGTTCCAAATTTCTTTTGCAGCTACTATATCGATTAATACAAAAATGTGTCGTGAAAAGGATGATGAAACAAATTTGGAAGACTAAATTGAAATTTATTAGGAAAAGAGTAGTCCGGCTCTTCAGAAAAACACTGTGATTTGGAAAGGCTCAAGACAGTCCATTTCTTCTTTCTCAGTGAATACCTCTCAGGCGAATACATCTCAGTTCACAATTAAGAAAATCTAACTTTTAGATCATAAGATTCCTAGCATTCACAGGGAAGAGTCTCTTTTCCTGTAGCTATTAGTCCAAAACGTACTAGAAAAAACCAGAAAGAGTCAACACCAATACAATCTACAGTCATTAGCATGACTTATAGCAGCTCTGACTCTGCATTAAAAATGTTTCTTCAAGAGAAGCTGTTAAATTCTAATTTATATTGTTTCTCTCTATACCTTATTGCTGTAACATTTTGGGAAATATTTTAGGCAGAAAGGCATTTTCTCAAGATAGAGACAAAGTTTTATGGGCTGTTCCTAAGTAGAAAAGTGTGATGGAGAGCAACATAGCAAAAGATTATACTATGATTGTGTCTTTCATTTGATGAATTTAAAGTGAAAGTCTAATAATTAATGTCTATATTTCCTTCTGAGACAAGCTGTATTTATTAAAATCATGTCACTCAATAGTAGAATCCAGAACAGGTAGCTTCAGCTGTATAACTACATAGAAACAAAGCTCAGCATCTTAAAGTAATGAAGAAAAATTGATAACTTAAAATTGAAACTTTAGGAGTAATTTACAAAAATTGAATATAATTACATGAGTTGGAATATAGCTGAAAAATTGTCATTAACACTGCTTCTCATGGAATGTCATGAAATATTTAATAACAAGTCACTATCCCAAGAGAAATGATCCCAGGACAAATATCTAGTCTTACGTCCCTTTAAAAAAATTGTAAAAATATAAATACAGAAATGAGATTTTGATTAAAGCTATAAAATATATTTAACACATTTGTGTACAGTATTTGGAGCTCATTTCTGCTGTCTCTGAATTCGTCTCTGCAAGGAAATAGAATAGCTCTAGTGGAATAAATTAGTTAGCAGTAGTTATGTTGGAATACCTCCATGTATTTGTATTTTAGAATACAAATTACTTTCTTCTGGAATAATTGTAGCATTTACAACACTCACCAAATGATTAAAAAATAGAAAAGAAAAAAAAAAGAGCCTGTAAAATAAAAGAGATTGTCCACAGATAAAACTGCAACAGACTGTTACAAATAGATATCGTAGCACAAAATATTGCACAAGAGCTATTCTGGCCAATGCTGTTACTGGAAAGAAGGCCCAAAAATATGCTGCAGAACTGGCAATGCAGATGCTGCATCTAGCATAGCTGTGTAAATTATGTTAACTCCCAGGTTTTAACTAAATAGTCACACCAGCTTCAGTTCTCAGAGGTTATGTACAAGAAAGCCTGGTTTAGTATTTTATCTGGTCTAATGCAAAATATCACATCTATATACAACTCTTTTAAGACCACTGGTCTTACACTATTACAGTACAGCACATTATTACTAAGGGGTTAAATATAGAAGGGTTTAACTAAAACTCATCATGGCAATTGTCATGTGCTTGACTGTCCTTCAGAGTATGCTTTAATCCAGAATAATGATTCATTGTAAAAACAATAATTCCTAGTCTGCAAATCTTTCCTCAAAAAGTTAGTAATAAGAAAAGTAAGTAAAAATAAGTGAGGTTCATAAATATCTTAACTCCACTCTTCAGGTACAAACCAATTTTTCCATGTCTCAGCCAAAGATCTTACCTTCTAAAAGTGTAACTCTGAGGTAAATAATTACAATCTATTTTAATTGACTTTTTTTCCCCTGTGGAATCTCATACCCAGTGCCTGTGAGCAGTTTTAGATACACAGATACCTTAAAAACTCTACTGTGAAATTGTGCTTATCTACTGAAGAAAACCAGTATGCAACTCAGACTGTAGAAGGTGGCAGAAGCTTGTGTGAGCATTGAGCGTGCATTGACTGCAGAATGATAGATATACAGGTACCTGTCATCATCCGAAGTCACTCGGGTACATATACCCTACTTAAATCTTCTGGCTGCTGTTAAGACAGAAATTCTCTGCCGCCTTATTTTTAGTGAAGAATCACAACTCCTTATTTTGCTTACTCTGATCGTCAGTTTAGACGTGTGCTGTGCCAGGGTGCTATGGCTTTACTCAGGCACTATAGAAAACCACCCTTAGCATTTTCACTTTTGGAAAAAAAGCTCTGGACACTTCAATAGTCACAAGAAACCAGGATCTTGGTTTTATGTCTCATGAAGGTAATAGCTCCAGTAGTATGCTGACTCTTGTTATGGTGCTCCAAATTGACTCAAAAAACCTTGTTTTCCTCCAGTTCTGACCCCTTCTTCTCACATGCTGAAGAACTTTAACATAGTCATTACAGTGTGATTTTGAGTTACACCAAAACAGAAAAGCAAACTGATTGCTTTCCAGTTAGCTGTCAAGGTCTCTTGGTACATAAAGACCTGAAAGCTCTCAGCAGCTTCAGGAAGAGAACTGTGCAAGCTACACAAAGAAAATGTTCACAGCAGCACGGGAAATGAGTAGTGAGTATTTAGTTGATATCTTACAAGGCAACTCTTAACATGATACTGGTTTGAGTGGGAAATAGTCTCCTAATAGAATTAATTAAATTTTTATCCTCTCATTTATAAGTAAGCACAAAGCTTCTAGGAGTACACTATCAATAAAAGTCCATCGGAAAGGAGGAATGAATTTGTTAAGGCAAGAAAATAATGTTTCACTAAGTAGAACATGCTTGACTTCTGAGAATATATTTCAATTATTTCAGAGATTCAGAGTATAAATATCTTTATCTGAATAGTTACTGAGGGATTTTTAATAGTCAGTAGAAAGAAGTAGATGCTTCTAGAATATTATTCATCAAACACTAAAGTTCTTGTGCTAAGGGAAATATCTAAAATATGTTGGATGTTTTGTGAGAGTGTCTGATAAGTGTCTATCTCTACTGAGTATTGCATTAAGTTGAAGTACCAAGGTTTGGGTAATAGGAGGGCATCACTGCTAAAACTCATCAGAAAGTTAAATTCATTGCAAATAATTAAATAAGATGAATCTCACCTATTGTGCCTACCAACTTTGTAACTTATGAAAAATGGGAAAGTCTACCCCTTCTCTGTTACCTGCAAAGTAGACAGGCCCAACTGGAATTCAGATATTTTAGGAAGTTTTCCTATCTGAATGAGAATAGATGTGGCCCATCTCATTGTCTGGGGAACTTACCAGAGCTCTTAGCTGCTACATACGGCAGAAGGAATGGAGCTACTGATTTGTTCAATATATGAACACATACAGGATTAATTTTCCCTCACACTGTCTCAAAAGAGAAACTATTTTTAAAAATTGAGTTCGCGTAATCTCTATGTATAAACAGAAAGTAAAATAAATAAAATAGATCTTTTACATGTTCATAGCTATGTTTTGCATCTTCTGTATAACTATCTACCCATAACAAAGTCAGTATGTTTGCCTCAAGACTGCTAACAGGTAATTTTAAATTCTATTTTCAGTGGCACAAAACATTAATAATTTGAAATTGTCCGATTTAAATTATTTTATCAATTAACATTGTTATGTAAAATCTTTATGAAATTTAAAAAAAATATAGCACTTGCTGTTTCTTTCCAAAATTTTTCAGAAAATGTTTTTTGCAGGGTTTTTGGGGGGATTCGTTTACTCTTCGTTTTGTACTGTATTCATATGAAACATGTCTGTCATTTTTTGAGAGAGGCTCAAACTGTGATCTTTTTCTCATGTTTTTGTGTTCTCTTTCTTTTTGCACTATTGAACATTCTACATTTTCTTAATTTGCAGTTGGGTATGAAGTGAAGAAAGAAATAACACAGTAATTGTAAATAACTTTTCAGAACACCGTTAACTTTTGGAAAGGTAGAGTGGCCAATTTACAGTGCTTTGTTTTGTTTTGTTTGTTTGGGTTTTTTTCTTTTCCATAACCTTTTGTAAGCAAAAGGAGTTTGTGAACAGCTGAGAGTGGTTAAAGGAAATAAAAGGAGAGGTGAGGTGGAAAAATCTACCCACAGCTTAACGAGAACAAGGCTGAATACAGTTCCTCAGTGGTAACCTAAGGAAAAAGTAAAAAGGCTAATATTTATGACAATTTAAACCTCTTCTAACTCAAAATCAATGTTGTGAAAAGGTGCAAATTAATTGGGAAAGTACAGCTCCACAGAGGTCAGTTATTCAGCCCTCTACTACAAGAGAACCCATTATGTTGATGCAAGCACAGTTTTGCTGACTGTGGCAAAACACCACTCTGTTCAGAGCATCACTGATGAAGCCAGGTTTAAATTTAGCTTTAGAGCCTTCACGAGGATTATTAAGAGGATGAAGCTTCTGGGCATTTTCTAGTTCAGTGCTGTCCATTTTCCACAACTGCCTGTTCCCTGTTGCAGTGAGTGTCTCTTCACAAGTTGTTACCTTTTGTCTGGCTAATTTGGAGACAACATGCTCAAAGAAGCAAGCCACTTGTAATTTCTGTCCTGCCCATGTGATGACAAGGTATGTCCTCCCTGTGTTGGGATAGGCTTCTGCTGCAAGAAATTATTTTCTACTTTTAACCAAATGCATGAGCACTGCTCCCGGATGGATTCGAACAACCCAATGGGAAAAGGAGGGAGTGGCTGACAGTTTTCAGAGGCTATTTGTGCATGGTAAAAACAGGGAAAGAAATGGACATCAAAGCCTTGATCTTGGAAACATGATGAATGACTCCTATAGGGCATTGAATACCTCCAATTTACAGGACCATCTGCATGAATAGTTACACACCCTTTACAATGGTCTCTCAGAGTTGACATTAATTAACATTCAAATGATGTTTGTAAGTCCTGCAATAATTGCAATATTTCTCATTTGCAAATAGGAAACTGAGGGCCTGTTAGAATCAGGACTGAATGTATACAAGAATACAGGTCTAAACCCGCACCTCTGTACACCTCTGGCTATTTAGTAAAAGCCTTTCCCAAATCAAGTTGCTCAGAGTTTGTACAGGGTATAGCACCATCCTGTAAGGCTGAGGGACACAGGGTTCTCCTGTGGGGCCAAGAGCAGCCTTGTTGCTATGGGCCTAAGCTGCTTCTTTTCTGCTACTTTAATATACAGCCATTGCACATAAAAGTGAAATATGATTGAAAAGAGTGCCTTTGACCTACATATGTTCAACATTTGCCAATACTTAAAAGTGCATGGAGAATCAGCTGGAAGAAAGCTATAAAATCACATCTCATGAAAAGCCACAGAAAGGCAACAAAACACAAAGAAAAAGGAAATTCCAATGGTTGGTCTTTTTCTGAGGGGGAGTGATTTTTTGTCTTTTCTTTCATTGTCAGGCTTGGACTGTCTTCATATAAAGCTATCAGGATTGTAACCTGTGTGGAAGTGTCAAAATGTATTTCATTATAATTCTGTGTTATATAAAGCTGTTATATTTTCCACTAATTATGAGAAATTCTGCCTCTGCAAATATGGGGATATGATTAGCAGATGTGAAAGATGTAATACAAGCAAACAAACACAGTAAGTCCCCCAAACTGGGCTTAGCATCAGTATTACTTAACACTGGCCATGTGCAAGTCAGCTTTCATTTACTTTTTTCTTACATTTTCACATTTCTTATTTTTTAGATTAACTTGCATGTTTTTCAGAGTTTCATATTTTATTACCTCTAAGCTGTTTAAAGCTGGAGTTGCATGTGGCAGGAAAAAACACATCACTGTCTTCCACCATTGTGTTTTGGCACTGTCTTGATGGTGGGGAATTATGGTTACATTCTGTCCCAGAGGTGGCTGTTAACAGCACAAACCCTTTACAGGGAAGCTGTATGTCCATGTCTAGTGCAGAGTTAAGGCTTGAAGCCTCTGCTATTATTAGGTTCACAACTCCCTGCTACCTAAACCAATGCTACAGGATTCCAGGAGATTGCCAGCGTGGCCATTGCTCTTTATTAAATTCAATACATCTAATAAATTTTTTCCAGATTGGATGCATCCAAGAGTAATGAGAGAGCTGGCAGAAGAGCTTGCCAAGCCTCTTTTAATCATTTACCACAGTCCTGGTTAACCGAAGTGCCAGCTGACTGGAAACTAGCAAATATAATGCTTGTCTACAAGAAGGGTCAGAAGGACGATCTGGGGAGCTACGGACCTGTTGGGCTGACCTCAGTACCAGGAAGGTCATGGAGTAGATCATCCTGAGTACCATCACATGGCACATGCAGGGTATCAGGGCCAGCCAACACGGGTTTAAAAGAGGCAAGTCCTGCTTTACAACCTGATCTCCTTTTATGACAAAGTTGATGACTATGACTTCGCTGATGGGGAAAAGGCTGTGAATATTGTCTATCTAGACTTCAGTAAAGTGTTGACACCATCTCCCACAATATTCTCCTGGAGAAGCTGGCAGCCCACAGCTTGGAAAGGTGCTTTGCTGGCTTAAAAACTAGCTGCATGGCCAGGCCCAGAGAGTAGTGATGAGTAGTGCCACATCCTGTTGGCGGCCGGTCACCAGTATGGTTCCCCTGGGTTCAGTTCTGGGGCCAGTCCTATTTAATGTCTTTATCAAAGATCTGGATGAGGGGATTAAGCGCACCCTCAGTAAATTCACAGATTACATCAAGTTAGATGGGAGTGTTGATCTGCTGGAGTGTAGAAAGGCTCTGCAGAGGAATCTGGATATGCTGGATCAATGGGCCAAGGCAAACTGTATGAGGTTCAATAAAGCAAAGTGCTGGGTCCTGCACTTGGGTCACAACAACCTCATGCAATGACAGGCTTGGGGAGGAGTGGCTGGAAAGTTGCTTGACAGAAAGAGACTTGAGGGTGCTGGTTGACAGCCAGCTGTACATAACCCCACAGTGTGCCCAGGTGGTCAAGAAGACCAATGGCATCCTGGCCTGTATCAGCAATAGCATGGCCAGCAGGACCAGAGAAGTGATTGTCCTCCTGTTCTCGTCACTGTTGAGGCCACACCTTGAGTCCTGTGTTCAGAATTGGGCCCTTCACTTCCAAAAGGACACCGACTTGCTGTAGTGTGTCCAAAGAAGGGCAACAAAGCTGGTAAGGGGTCTGGAGCACAAGTCTTAGGAGGGAACTGGGGTGATTTAGTCTGGAGAAAAGGAGGCTCAGACAGGACCTCATCACTCTCTTCAACTACCTGAAAGGAGATTGTAGTGAGGTGGGGATTGGCCTCTTCTGCCATGTCTCAAGTGACAAGAGGAAATGCTTTAAGTGGAACCAGGGGAGATTTAGGTTAAATATTAGAAAAAAAAAATCACTGAAAGAGTGATTAGGAATTGGAATAAATTGCCCACGAAGGTGGTGGAGTCACCATCTCTGGAAGTGCTCAAAGAGGAGCCTGGATGTGGCACCTGGGGATATGGTTTATGTGGTGCTAAGTTGACAGTTGGACTAGATGACCTGGAAAATTGATTCCAACTTTGATGATTCGGTGATTCTGTAATAGATGAATCATATTACTTAATGTAAACTGGAAAGTAATTCTAATAAATGTTTGTATACAAGCACTGTAACATTTTGATCCAGCGTTTTTGAAACCAACAAGAGCTTCTTGACTGATTTATCCTTGAATGAAGATTTTCTTCTTATGATAATGTTTGCTGTCTAAATGAAAAATCATGAGCCATACAGAAACATAGCTTTGCAAGATTAAGCTTTCCTGGAAAATGTTAATTCTTTGCTGTAATATGGGAAATATTTTGGCTCTGAGATTATACTGTTAATCTGTAGAACATTATCCTTACAAAGGAACTAAAGGCCTCTATTCCTGGATTTCCCACTGAAATGTCATGAAAGTATGGCTCTTTGAATGGCTGCATTGCCAGTTAAGGTGAGCACTGTTTTACATATCTCCAGGTGTCTGGAGAAAGAGGAGGTGAGTTCAGAGGAAATGACAGGGTTTGTTGCTGGGTTAGGTTGTCATTAGGACAATAAGCTGTACCCTTATCAGGACCCTAGCCCTGTAAATACAATCGTGAAGAAAAACCCTGCTGAATTCATGTTACTACCAAAAAGACTCTAGCCAGATACAAAATTCAAATTATAAGGTCAGGGTGTTTACCTTTTACATTAACAGAGAGTCCTAAAAACAGTGATGATTTCAAATAAATGTATTTAAACCCTTTTTTTTGTACTATTCAAGAAGAAAAGAGTAAATTGAAAAGAAAAATTCCTATAACAGTTTACTCATCTTTATGAAATTTAGTTCCTGTACAGGCAAGTGAGCAATTTCTAGTATACACCAGGAGGTCACCACACAGCATTTCTGGTACCACCGGATGACAGACATGATAATGTTTGATGACAGACATTCTAATAATTAGCTTTTTCTGTGTCTTTGCAAAACCATCTTTGGAGATTCATAGAATCCTTTCCTTGTTCATTTCCTTTTTCCCCTCATTAACATTTCAATCAACTGTACTTTTAATTGGAAACCAAACTGAGAAAGTGAGGAATTAAGATTTTTAATGTCTTTTTAATAGGGAAAAAAAGTATTCTGAATGACTGTGAGCTGTCTATTGCCTTTTGTTGTTGTTGCTGCTATAAATAAAGTTGCACGGTATGGTACAGAGACATATGATTTTCTTTCTATGTTTTTTTATCAAGTTTAAAGTAATCAGTATTAACAGGAAGATCAAAACCAAGCAGCATTAAGAATTCAAGTAGAAAAAACATGAAAACTCATCTGTGGAAGGAGTAGGAGATTATAATGACAATGGTCAGGAGTCTGAGGTTTTAGAGATGGTACACAGGTATATTTAAAGAGAGAAATCAGTCTACTTTTCATGCCTATGCCATCCGGTGCACGTACATCCTTGTTGTTACAGGACTCTGCCTTAAACCGTCACCTTTTGCTTCCAGTACTCAGGCCACCTTATTTGCTGACCATGGTAACATGATCTGGTGTCTGCCCAGAGACCAAGTTTTAGACTGCTGACACACATTCACCAGAGGGTTACAGCTCCAAGTGCTTAATGGCAAGAGCCCAAAGGCTGCAACTTTCCATTTTGACAGGTTTCATACTTAGTGGGTCTCCATTGCAATCTTTTTCTAATTCAAAATGAGATGTGCTAAAGTGAGGGAGATGAAGAAGAGCTCGGACACAATGAGAGTAAGTCAAAATAAATAAATAAATGTAAACACAGTGTCAAATTAGAAGCTATTTCAATTCTCTTTTTAATGAAAACTCAGGCTGTTATAGTAATTTATTCAAATGGACTCAACAGGGGTCTTGGCAAGGTAGGTCAAGGTGGATTTTCTGGTAGGAGAACTGTTCTGAAATTCTTAGTGGAACAAATTCCCCAGAAAATGAATTATAATGCTTTCATATTCACATTAGACAACTGAAATACAATGGAGAAGGGACTATGGCACATTTATCACAAACTCCTAATTTGAATGGTGTGTTTCTCAAAAGAAACTTTTGGATTATTTAAAAGAAGTAATTTAAATTTAAATTTAAAAGGAAATGCAGAATCTTGATTTAATCAGTGAATAGAGTTATGATAGCTGATATACATAAAATACATAACATCATATGGACACAATGGAGGAGGCTGTGGAAAATCTTTTTGTTAATTACATGATTGTAGGACTGTTGTTCAATTTAAAATAGTAATGAGAATAGCAATTTTCCTCATCTTTGGTGAAATATGGATGACTGAAGGGGTTAAGAATATGGAATATCCAGTCGTATAATGATGGCAAAATAAATGTGTGTGTCTCTTTCCCTGTTTGACTGTTCCAGAATAACTATATGAAGACTATCATGAGTGATAAATAAAATTAAGAATGTGGTCCTTAAGGAGCATGTGAAATTCATTGCCATGGGAGGCTATAAAGTGGTTGTAAGGTGGTTGTACTTAAAAGAGGATTATTTTACAAGCAATAACACTGAGCTAAATTGTATGGAGCAATGGAGCAAAATTCTTTACAAGACCCCTGAGGCTGGCTCAGCATTTTCAGCTCTGGCAGAGAGCATTTCATGCCAGTGGAGAGGAGCCAAAGTGGATGCAGCGGTGAGACAACAAAAACCTAATCAAAAGGCATGTAGAAGCCAAGAAGAGTGGAGACATAGGAAGAGAGAGTAATAGAACCGCAACTTGTCCAAATTCAGCTAGGTTTCTGTCCGCATGCATCTCTTCCCCCCATGTTTTCTTGTTAACTGACTCAGTGATGCAAAGGCACTTGGCCAATGGGAAATTAAGCCCAGGAGCCAAGGTGGAAGTCAGTCTGGCTGTTTCTCAATGTGGTAACTCAGCTTTGGACTGGGATTTATTTTTTGTTTTGTCATTTACTATTTTGAACTGACCGACACTTTATTATGCGGGTGATTGTGCACTGGAACAGACACCCAGAGAGGTTGTGGAGTTTCCCTCACTGGAGACATTCAAGAGCCATCTGGACCTAATCCTGTGCAATGTGCTCTAGGATGACCTACCTTAACAAAGGAGGTTGTACCAGATACACACTGTGGTCTCTTCCAACCTTACCCATTCTGTGTTTCTGTGATTTTTTGCTGAAAATGAGGTGAAAGTGGCCCCTTAGGGAATGAGGTGTGAGAGGGCAGCTTGGAGACGCCATATGTGCAAAAGGAGGAAACCATGCAGACACTAACAGAGAGGGGCATCCAGGGCAGAAAAGCCTACTGCTAAAAGCCTTTCAGAAATTAGACTTCCTCTCCTCTGGAAATGTTTGTCTGCATTTTTATCAGCAGGTTGCTGCTCCTTTTATCCTCCATCCCCTCCCTCTCTTAGGGATTAAGGCCATAAATCTCTGTTTCAGCCCTTCTCCCATGTCTCAGACCTATAAGATTCTTCTTAATAACCTGCTTGGTCACCCTTATCCTTCCCAGCTGGCTTCACATATGAGTATATGTGGGTGAGGTGAAAAGCAAAAGTTTTCTGGGGAAGGAACTGGACAAAATCTTGAATGGAAAAGAAAGAATGAAGAAGTCAGTAGCAGGACCACAGACAGTCAGAGAAGAGATTTGAAGTCTGGGATAGTGTGGGGGAGGAAGATGCTTACTAAATTATAAGCAGCCTTTCCATGATGTTTTATTGCTGAAACAACCATGGTAATTGCAACTGTAAGCAGGAACGCTTCCTCAATTAAACTAAGAACTGCTGGCTAAAGAGTTGCAGCATTTTCCATGTGTCTTGTATTCGCATATGGTTAAGGTTAATAACTAAACGTGCCAGCTAGGAATATGTTAATTTTCTTCCATTATGAAAAATGGTGTTGCAAGCGCTTACCTTGCTGGAGTTGTGGACTTAGGGAAATAAAACTTCAAACAGCTTCATTGCATTGTCAGTTACCTAAATCAACCCACCTATTTTTAACATTGCTTCTATCAAGATTTGTCCAGGTGTCTTATCAAAAACACTATAGCAAGTTGTTATGATATATGTAAGCAGTGAAAAATCTGGGTTTGGTAAATATTCATATTAAGATTAATTTCTCTTTAAACAAGACTAAGTTTTACATCCTCACATTGCTTATAAAGAACTTGGGAGATAGCAGGTTAAAAATTCATATGGAGAAAGTTACATATGCCTTATTCCCACTTACAAAAAACTGGAGCTATTTTAGTGTTTTGGCATATGGAGCTATTGTAGCTCACTGAAAAAAAAAACAACGAACCACTCAACCCTGTGTTACATACCAGATCTCTCATCCTATTACGTAATGCGGGGAAATACACAGTACAGTTATTTTAAATAAAAACTTTAGCAAGAATTATTGTAGCTTATATGGAAATGGAAAGTTTGAGAAGTTTTACAAGTTCCGAAGTTCTGTGGCTGATGAAAAAGTTCCATTTATTGCGAGTCCATTTGCAGCTGGGTGATCTACAGAAACTGAAAGAGACAGAAAACAGTGAAAATGCAGACTGACAATGTAAAAATACAGGAAAACTCTTTGTGCTCTTCCACGGCACTGATATGTAAGGCTAATAACAGCAGCTTCACTTCACTCTTTTCCTGTCCTTAACTAAGAACAGATCCAGATGTTGCAAGAACGTCACCACAGGGAAGCAGGAAAAGGAAGAGTGAGTTATACAGAAAGTGTTTGGACTGAGAGTGTGTTGGGTCGAGTTGCTGAGCTCTGTGGGGAGGTCATGAGTTGGGCTCGGGTGGGCTGGTAGAGCTTTGGTCATTCTACCAGGGTTTTGGTCATTCATGGTGGTTCTAGACTGTGATGGTATAACAACACAGCTGTGAAGCCCGGTGTTGTTTCTGATCCATACATACAATTACTATTTCATCTTCTTTGTAAATTTGAAGCACTCCTGAATTTTGAAATGCACGTGGTAACATGAAAATCCTCCTTACTCAAGATGAGTTGATATTATAAAACTTCCAATTGTCCCAAGATATTTCATGCCAGAGGTGAATATCTTTACACAGATAGTGGGTGCTAACATATGTCAGGTTTCAGTGTGTTGGGAACTGTACCCTTGACACTGCTCAAGTGTTCACAAAAAGCAGGCAGGAGCTAAAACCTTCTATCACCCTTCTTGAGATTTTTCCTCTGTGAGTTTTGCAAATGTGTGTAATATCTCATGTGGTCCAGAAGTTGGATTATTTGCTAAAACCCGTGATCCCCTGTCAGTCCTCACTTCATAAAGAACATCTCAATTATGTAACAATATAGATTTGGATATGGTTGATTTAGGTCATCAAGCTACTCCTTTGTAAGATAGCTGTAAGCTCTTTTGGGTCATATATTTCATAATGATGTTTCCTCTGCTTGTAAAAGGCTCTTTTTCATACAGTCTGTTTTTGCTACTGATAACAGTGGCTCTGTTCTTGGTTAGCCCATGGCTTATGTCAGTAGATTTTTGAAAGATCATATACACGTGGAAATGAACAAGTAAAGGCAAATCAATTCAAGAAAATTAAAAACACAACAGCAGTTGCAGAGCAACATACATCACCTGGTCTTGCACAAGTCTTGCACTGGATTTTATTCCGCTTCTTATAGAGTTTATAAGTCACTATGAAAAAAGTCTAGTGGAAAGTATTTTTACTTTATCTAAAACAGCCCAGTGGCTGAATTTTCTGTAGAGGAATAAAAGTAAAAACTTTTCTCAAATATCAGCAATCATTATTTGAAGTTATCATCTTCCACTCTGTTCTCATTCTACATGCTCATGAAAGTTTTTCAGATAAATATTGTATATTTAGCTGTTACATATGCGAGTAAAATCAATGAACCTAAATGCAGACTCTTTCATGATATTTTTTTCCTTCCCTCAAGATGTAATCTCATTTGTTTTCTCTCCTGATCATTTTCTCTTACCCCATAGCATATTCTTTTCTTTTTGTTCATTCTCATTCCCTTTGTGCTTTCTTTCCCTTGGAAGAGTTTTTTGCTTTGTTTTGATTTTTACAGGAAATTACATTTCCTTTTTTGAGTTGTTTGGGTTTTTTTCCCCTATTTTCTTGCCCTGTGATCACTTCCCTTTATGTTGCTTTTTGTGACATAACCTTGGTGATTTGTCTATAAACTGGGCACAGCACACTTCTCTATTAGACATCACTTTGTCAGACGCATGAGTTTTTCTGTCTTTTCATCAGAATTCATCATGATCTGACTTACATATTTTGTGGTCACCAAAAGTACTGTTTGGTATTTAATGAGAATTTGGCTCTATTTTCTATATGACTATTCATAAAAAGCAGTAAAAAGAAGGCCTCAAACCTTACTCATTCTCTTGTGATATCAGTTGCACAGTAGATGAGAGGGAGGCTCTTAAAGGATGATAATCACTATTCCCTTTTGGCTTTATAGGGAACTTGGCGTTAAATAGTGTAGCAATGCCTGTACTCACACTGGTGCATTGGTACTGGCTCTGGAAAGCAACTGGCTGTGTTGCTGGATTGATGGAAATGTCTCTGGCAGACTTTCAGCCTGTGGCAGCAGAGCCCATATGTGTAAGGTTTGTATATGGGCAGCCTGATTTGGAGGGTTGTAGGACTTAGGAATGTGGACGTGGTCAGGCTGTGCTGGTCAAGACAGGGAACATTTTTGCATGCCTTTGTTTGCTAGAAGGGATGGACACTGAGTGAGTGCCTGCACTGTCACAGCCCACCGAATTGAACCTTGCAGAGCCTCGAGTGCCTCCTGGGGATATGCATTGAGGAAGACTACCTTAGTCCTTTCCTGCAAGAGGTAGCACTCACATGTGACCTTTTTACAGCCAGGCTGACTCCCAGGAAGAGCATTTCTGAACTCGCCCCATTATTAGGACTACAGATACAGTCCCTGCCTGTACAGCTCTTCCCTGTGTATTTTCAATGCAAAAATAACACCTAGAATACTATGACTGCTCCCTTCAGCACTCACCTTGCCAGCAATCTTTGAGTCTTCCTTCAGCCACAACTCTTGAAGCATTTCCTTGAAACACTTCAGGACTGGGACTTATTCCCATTCAGTTGCCAGCCTCTGTGAATCACTGTGCATTCACCTCCTCAACATGTATCAGTGGGATACATGTGGTAGGCATCAATTAGCGGATGATCAGATGGAGTAACTTCCTTAGGCAGTGGTCCATTTTTCAATGTTAAAAGGCCAAGTTATGTTACGAATACCAGTAAAAGGTAACTGCTCCCAGTAAAAACGCTGTTCAGGAGCATGGTAAGCACATGCTGGACAAAAGGTAAGGGAAAGCTACCAAGAAAAGCAGGAAAAGTGAATTAAGTATTGAACTTGTGTTTGACTAAGTTTTATTTTATTTGCATTCAAGAGAGGTAAACATTAATGAAACTGCTTATTTGTCTCACAGACTGAACCATTTACTTGACAACAGAGAATGGACTAGCTAGTTTGAGCAGCTCAAGATCTTTTTGTATGACTATACCCAAGAATCCTGAACTGCGTGGATTTCTTCTGAAAAACGACAAGACCTCTTCTGTGCCCATGCCAGTTCAAGTCTGGCCATATATTTTGTGACGGGAAGATTTTTTTAAGGTGGTTTTATGACCTGTATCCACTTTGAAATCAGTGTATCATGACATTTGGTTTTGGGTAGTTTCTTGTGTAAAGTAAACCAACCATTACTGTCATTGTAGCTGGTCTGCATTGGTAAACAGTCCCAGAGCTGAAACACTGTTTTCTGGCATCTAATGGTTCATTCAGAGAGTTCTCAAATCAAGATAATTTCTTATTTTAGAAAACTTCTTCTCTTAATGGAAATATGTGAACTGAAACAAAAGCACTTATTTACTGATTTACATTTGTAAAAAGAAAAGTGACTGGATTCTATATTTAGGTGAAATCTCTCTGAAGGAAGACGAGATCTGTGACTTGAAAAGGTCATTCAATACTGTCAAAAAGAAGAGCACTTGTAACCTATTAATAACAAAAAGATGATGGTGAGTGGTGTTAATTGTTCCCTTTACTTGTCTATTATTTTCTCTTTATTGTTTTGACTTCTAGACCTTAGTGTCTTTATGATTTGGTCTGAATCAAAGTTCTTTTGGCTGCTTCCAATTTATTTGCGTTTTCAGATATATAATCAAATGCAATATTTACCTTAGTGTGATTGTAAACACAGCAGAAATTATGAGAATCCCACAGTTAAAATTTATCATGAAATATCTTATAAAATATATTTAAAATGTTATAACATGTCTCCTCAAAGTCCAGTTAAACTCTACAGTTTTATGACAGATTTAGAGTAATTGCAGTCATTAAATAGGAGCACTGTTACACAGTCCAGGAGAGAACCTTGACAGTTGTTGTAGGTAAATGTCAAACTAAAGCAACAGATGTTTTGCTCTTTGTTGCTTATAGTTAAGATTTTTACAAAAACAAAAGCTTTTATAGGTCTTGTTATAAGCAAAAGATAGGTCATTATTATTTGTCCATTACTAGTTTCAGAATCATTGTCTAAGTATCTGCCTTTTTAATTCTCATCAATCCAATGCAGGTTGGTATTTGTCTCTACCTGTCAAAGCAAGTCCTTCCTGAAGACTTTGTAACCCTCGGAGACAGGTATCAGTGCTGTCAGCTACTGTTGCTTCAGCTTGTTCCAGACTTCAGGAAAATGCTTATATCAGCATCTGAAAATATTCTTTGCTCTTGATTTCTTGCAGGAAAGTCTTCATTTGCCAAATGGCAATCTCACTGCAAGCAGCTGAAGGAGTTTTCTTGATGCAGTCCTCTATGGTGCTCCCCAGGAGCCAGAGGTTCTCAACACTTGGGATTGTGGCATGTCACCATTTTGTAACTGCAGTAAATTATGTTCTGTTATCTAAATAATTATTTTTCCATCCAATGTGTAGCAGCTAACTGTCACCTTTATGTCTACAGAGCTTTTCAAGACTATCTTCTGGTGCGAACTGGGTGAACTCTAGAGCTTCTTTACAAGGACCAACTACTGTAGCAATTGTTAGTCCTTGAAATACTAGATAAGATCAGAAAATCAAAAAAGCCAGACACAGAATGGAGTTAAACTGACAAGCAATAAAATAGTTTATTAAAAATAAAATATTAACAATAAAACATTTCATAAGCACATTAGCAGCAAGTGGAAAATGAAGGAAACAAGGGGCCCACTATTCAAGAGGACAAGAATGAGAGTTGCAAAGAAACAAAACTATTGAAGGCTTTTTGCTTCAGTTGGATAACATGATCCTCATTTGCACTCAAAGGGTAAGAATTCAAGCCAGAATAACGAAAAACATGTAAGATGGTACCTAGATAAGCTGATTGCCTTGGGCCTGATGAAATCGTAGGGGGCTCCTTGAGACCATTTTATACAACACCGATGAGGTTACAGAAAACTGAAAAGGAGCAAACAGTTGAAATTTGCCTTATCTAGTTTTAGACATCTACAGAGTGGATATCTGTATCTGAAAGTCAATGAAAAGAAATTGGCACCTCAGTGATGAGATTCTTTTGGTTTATTTTAGACCCTGACTTAAAAATTTTATGAACTGTGCCCTAGACTCCACTGATTCTTGACTAAAACTACTCTGAAGTGGGTGCATGATTTGCTTTAAAAGCTGTCCTTTAGTAGTAGTTGTCAATTGCTTGCTATTAAACTGAAAAGATGTCTCAGGAGGATGTCACTAAAGATCTGTTCTGTTTCTTGTAGATTGTTTAGTACCTTCATTAGTAATGAGGATGATGGAGACCAGAGAGGGTGGTTACCACTTTATTAGGGTTTCTGTAACAGAAATAGCTACATACATGGAGCAGGATGGTGTCAAAATTCAAATTGATCCCTACAAACTAGAAAGCAAGACTAAAGTTGTTGAAGACTAGTGCAAAATATTTTACTGAAGTAAAGTAGTCAACTACACCAATACAAGATAGGGACCATCAACACCCTACAGTTGTGGAAACAAGATAGCATATCCGACCAAAACCCCAGCAGATAACACTTATTGCACAAACGTGACCGAAACATCTAAAACAAGCAAAACGATGCTTCTGGTAGATTTAACACTGATGTAACCTCACAGTTTCCCAGGCTGAGATAGAAAACAGGGAAATGTTTCCCTGAATGGGTGTGAGAAGCAATCAGCATGGGACTGGTTCAGCAGAGCAATTTAGGCACCTCCATCCTGCAGCATTCACCACATGGGATGCTAAAAACATCATAGGTCCTTGGGAAATATGGCAGCTAGTGGATATCTGACACATACTCCTCCCACCCCATAGCTTAGTTATACCTCCCAGAAGAGTAATAAAGCTTCAAGAAGCACTTTGCTGACCTACTAAATTCTCTACAGGTAGCCTTGCCTTGGTTTTAGGGGTTTACTCGGGGTGAGGTGGGTATAGCTGTTTCTTCATCTTTAGTCCCTGTATGAGAACACACTGATGTCACATAAAAATGCAGGGTCTGGTTCCTGTCTCCTATGCTGGAGGAAGGGAGGGAAACCTTCCCCTTTCCTCTTTTATGGGATGATTTCACCCACCAAAATTCCACTGAGCAACTGCATCAAAATGTTAATAATATTTTAGCTCTTTTTACTTCTCTGTGGTCATCTGTTTACTTTCTAGGGCTGAACATTTGCTCTTAGAGTCATCATTAATCTTAAAATTAGGGTAATCTCTTTTGAATGCCTAAATTTTTTTATCAATTTGCTAATTACCACCTCAGAAATGAAGCTGCTGAGTAATCAATAATCTTGTTCAGTAGGAACAGCTGTCTTTGCAAGGTAATGGCCAGGTCCTGCTATAATGAAGGCAATCACAAGTTTTCTATTCACTTCAATAGGATTCATGTTGGACCCTGGATTAAAGAAGTCCACTTGAGGCAGGGTTTTTAGGGAGAAGTAATCATCATTTTTAGACTGTATAGTTGGAAAACCAGACAAATTTTGGGACACAGAAGCTCTTCTTTAGATCTGGAAAAGATGTGTCAAACCTCAAGTCCAGTTTAGGAACTGCTGTTTGTAATCTGTTTGATTTTTTTTTCTATTAGACTTTTTAAGGGTGATGGTCATTAGGGAAAGGAGGAATAGACTAGTAAATGTTACAGAGAATTGGAGTTCAGGATTTTTTTTCTTTGTTTTCTATTCAGCTAATTTAATTCTTCAAACTGTGTTTACAACTGCTTGACACTATTATAGTAGTTTTCACTTCTAGTTTCCTCGTGGCCATTGGCTAAGCGATGCTGGGACATAAATGTTTGGCTACAAGGTTAACATTCTTTTATTTGCTGCTGCAATGGCACTGCTACCTTTTCGAAATAAGGAGACATTTCATTTAGAATATCCTTCCATCTAAAATTACTTATAGTTTCACAGTAAAAGAAAATCAGTATTGCCATTATTTATAAGCTTTATGGTTGTAAATCTTCGCATTACCCAGCACAGATAAACAGGACATTTCATCTGTTACTTTGTGACTCTAAGTCTTACTCCAAGACTCTTACCCTAAGTGAGAGTTTCAAAGACTATTTGGGATGGAAACTACTTTACACAAAGGTCCGTTCAGTGTGTCCCTAAAACGTACTTTTCAATTGCTTGTATATGTTAAATGCCTTAGCTTACCACAGCTGAAAATTTGGCCCCTTCAATTTTTGGTTTTGATGTTGCTGTTCGAATCTGTTTGGACACTTCTGTAATCAGTTTGATATTTTTAAAAGATTTTCAGCATTATGTATATTAAGATTTCCTGAGGAATGAAGATTGACTTGAATGAGGTAGCCACGTGATGGACAAGATCTCTTATCTGCAATGAAGATTACACTAATGTGTATTTTAATATCATTATTCATAACTGGCCAGAAGTGAAAATTCTCCTGTGGTAAAGATAAAATCTTTCAGCTATTTAAAAAATATGACTCAGACTACAACTCCTTTGTGTGATTTATCCAAACATAGCTGGGAATCCAGTGGGTATGGGACACATCCCTTGCCATGGAAATTGCTGATCCTATGATCGACAGCTGTAATGTGCACAGCATGTTAGCTAGGAAAAGTAGCAGCAGAATAGTTAGTGACAGAGTTTCATTTACATATCCCTAAAGGAATGCCCAAGTAAGTAGACATAAAAGATTGTACTAAACAATAGCTGATACCTCAGTTTAGCCAACAGAATCTGCACCTCTGTGCAATGCAAGACCGCCTGGGTTACAAGGTTTTGAGATTTGCCACAGGATTTTTAAGCAGTGTAAAAAGTGTGAAGAGTTCTGTAAGCAAGGAGATGCTCTGTGCATGCGTTCCAGAAACCTTCAGCTCCACATGGCGCTGAATCCAATAGATACGTTTATGGAGTGATGCACCTAAATAGCAAAGTCCCCCACGTCAACTCTGTTGGGGAGGCAGGTGCTACAAGCAGGGACAACTCAGGGAGGATCTGTGAACAAGCTGATAAATCTCAACTCAGAAAAGGCATATAAATGAGCAGCGGAATGTGGGAGTTCACGGAATCAGCACAGCACCCACACCACAAGCATTTTGAGGCACTTTGTCGTTCGACACAGCTCAGTGTTTTGGATGCAGGTTGTGATCTGTGAAAGGATCCTACTGTGGGGATGGGAAGGAGAGCATAGGTCAGGCTGCCAATGGGGCTGCCTTACTGGAAGACTGGGACTCAGCTGAACAAGGCATTGTGTCTGCAAGTAGGACAGGGATATCTCCCCAGTAAAATTGTTTTTGCTGACCTGTAGTTCAGTTTGAAAACAAGGCTCATATCAAGAATATGTTTTAAGGGAACAGGAGAAGGTCATACGGCCTCACATGTATGTGGTTTTTTTAACTCTAATGTCCTTCCCTACTTTTTCACTATGCTTTGTAATCCTTTCCTCTATGAAAACAAGAGAGAAAGGAGAAAAGAGGGGAAAAGATCTGCAGAGCTGACTCAACTTATTTCTGTGCTTCGCTGCAGTCACCTTTGCTGCTAACTTTTTGACATGTTTATTAAGCTTTACATAAAATAGTTATGCCTGAGTTCTGCTTCCTCTTTATTTGAGATAATTTGCCATTTTTACTTCGTGTCTAATCAGTTTTTAAACCATACATCACTTCTACCTATATTTATATGTTATATACATAAAATTTGTATATAAATGTATACTTATATAAACATAGTAATATTTCCAGTTGACAAGGCTTTTGTTGTAAAAGTGACAATAAATTTATTAGTTTTAACTTTTCATTATCAGCTAGGTTAGTGAAACTGCTACTGCTTTCTCTATTTAATGAAATATGTGTGAAAGTCATTACCATTATTAAGAGAATACACAGTAACAAGACTTGGCGCAATCATGGTGTGTAAAGAATATACAGATGATAATTCAAGAAAGAGAAAACCAAAAGTGAATCTGAGAGATTCATGCAGAAAAGCTAGATTTTGAAATAGCAAATGTCAGGTTTCAGGGCAAGGTTTTGGTTTTGAAGTTGCAATAGCAAAATAACAAATTGAAATTATTTTAATAAGTTACTCAGAAAATGACTAAACAAGTGCTATGCAGAAAATGATACTTACCATTTGTATAAGGAAAAAAAAAGAATGAAAGCAGCAAATATGTATTTTCCTCACAGACTTTCTTTTAAGATTTTCTTCTGTGCTTGTTACTTGTTCTCTTAGAGGACAAAAATAAAAAGGCAAGGCAATCTTATTTCTTTTAAAGTTGGAAATCAAAATTTTCCAAACATTTTGATTTAAGACATAGTTTCTCTTTTTAAAGAAGTTACTGTATCATTGCTAACCAAAGCTGCTTCCCTTCTAACGTACCTCTTGTTAGGCTGAACCTAGCAGAATACTAATTTAGAGGCTATTGGTGAGAGCACTTCCTTGCAACCCTGCCTGCAGGCATAGGGTAGGGTTCTCTCTCTGTAAATCACTCCAAGTTTGACAGTGATCATGGATTTGTGAAACCAAGGATGGTCATTGGTAAATCAAGCACAGGCACAAATGACTCTAAGAAACACTTTCTGGATGTTAGCCATTCTGCTGATGGATAAGAATTATTTTCAGTATTTACAAGTTCACCCCAGTCAACTCACATGCATTTCTAGGAAGAGTTTGAAAATGACCTGCATCAAAATTCTTTGGACAGTTTTATGTTCAGTTTGTACCAGCTGATGAGGTGAATGGATTGGAATGTTATACCTAGTGATTTATGAAGACAAGTCTGTAATCTTTCCTCTAAGTTAAAGCCACCTGGCAACCATGATGTGGGGATCTGCCCAGAGCAGAGTCAGAAATGCTTAACCATGGAAAGCATTTCAGCCCTACAAAAACCATGGAGATCATTAGTATCTATCATCTTTTGAACCAGAAATGCTGTATTTATGTGGTAAATTCTTTGTCTTTTGATATTTTTACTGCCCCTTCCCATCAATACATCAAATATTTTTTGTTTAGCTGGGCTTCTCTTGGTGTGTGTGAGTGGATATATTGTGTAATATAAAGAAATCTGAATTCTCCTTTAGAAATGTCTTTTCACTGACTGCATGGAGAGTTTAGCATAATTATACTTTTAACTTGAGAGAACCTAAGGTCAGGGAAGCTGAATCTAACATATTGAGAGTCTTTGCGAAGGCTAAATACAGAAAGACCATGCCTACATCAGTGAACTGAAATGAACCAGAATATGGGCCCATGCCCTGGCACCCAGTCATTTGTGCAGTTTACCTTTCAACATCATCCTTGATGCAGTTTTGGCCATGGCCAACCAGCAGTCGCAGCCAGTGCCTGGCCACAGTTCAGTGGTTAGCACAAACCAGGGACTGCTTTCCATGGCAATCTGAACAATCTCCCTGTTTTGGATGAAAATTGTGGTGGGGAATAGAGAAGACAACTTAACTGTGTGGATGTGAGTGATAACATGGCAGCTGGCCTTGGGGCTGCGGAACAGTCACTGGAGCATTGCATTTGCTAAGGCAAATGCAACCAAAAGGACTTAACTGCTGCACCTCTTAATTATGTGTGTTCCATCAAAAAGTGGAAAACAGCGAGACTCTCTCTTCAAAGTAAAAGGGGTGTTAGCAAAAAGAATGATCAAAGAACTCCTAAAGCTATACAGCAGGACAGGCTAAGAAGCAGAATAAGACTTGGGCCAGATCTCCAAAAGTAATTAGATGCATGTTTTCACTTGGGATTTTCAGCTATGATTCCTCTTGTTAAGACAGGCCCTTTAGGATAGAGCTTTTCCTACAAAGGGTCATTCTGAGTGCTTTCAAGGAACTCAAAATAACACATGAGCCAGGAAGAAGACTGAAAGTTCAGATTAGTATCTCAGTCCTTAAGTAACATGCGTTTATACAGATTGCAGAAGTTTTGATTGAATAGAGTCAGAACAAGTTTGATGCTGTAACTTGGCTGTTAGAAAAATCACTAGGTACACAGGAAAGTCAAATTTCAGTCCCTCCTCAAATGTACTGAAGCAAAGGGTTGAGAGGACCATTACACTGGAAAAAAAAAAAATCTTGGTTTTCTTCAAGCTTTTTTTTTTTCAATCAGAGAAAATAATCTATCTTACCTAAATCAGATAATGTAACATGTCTTAATTTAAATGTAAGCTGACCTGTGCGGTGGAGTATGCTGAAATCCTGTTCTGTGGCTCATCCAGACTGAAGTTGTGGTAGAAGGGCAGCAGGACTCCTTCATCTGCTTCATCCCATGATGACTTTTCCTCTGTGGATACTTGGGAAAGAAGAAGATAACTTAGGTTCTTGCCTAAGATTTGGCCCAACACAGCAGTAGAAATCACCTCAGACACATTCAGTGCTGAAGAACTAGAGTGAATTACGCTAAGAGACAGCCTTTTATGTTGGATTTAAGTCTGGTTTCATAAGTCATAGTATTACATTTGTCCACTTGTCCTTTGAGATGGGTGCCTATTATTTTGCCCAGACAAGACATCTGTAAGAGGATAAAATTTATTTATAATATTAGGATTTTATCCAGCACAGAGCTAACTCATGCTAGTACCTTTCTCTTTAGCACTCTGAGTATATCCAGCTGGTGACACCAAATAGCCTCCACTTCCTCATGTGGAACACTCACCAGTTGTTTTACCCCCTCCTCCTCTCCTTTTTATTTTTGCTGCTGGAAGGATGTGGGTGATGATTTATAGAGCATGTCCAATTGGCTCTGTTTATCTGTGCTGGCCTGCTTCATGCACACTGAGGTCAGTGCTGTATTTGTAGGTAACCATCCAAGGAAAACACCTCCCAGCAGGCAAAAATGCTAACTAAGTAAAACAAACTCATGAATGTGATCATCTGTTTAGCAAAGTTTTCAGCAGTCTTTTCCACTGCACTAAACTTTCAGTCCGGTTCTACAAACTCAGAATTGAACGTGGCACCGAAATACCTCAGACATCTTCATGTATGTAGGAGACTTGATTTGTTGAAGAGTGTTTGGATGGGGGAACAAGGAAAGCTCCTTTTAAATGATGGGGTTAGCAATATGTACATGTTAGTCCTAAATGTCAAAGAAGAAAAAAAATAGGTGTCTGTGGGAAATTAAAAGTTATGGGGTTTGTTCAGGTTTTAAAAGGCAAAACTATAAATACAGAACAAAATCATCTCCTATTCCCATTTTTAACTGCATAGTGGGCCTCTTTGCCTACCTCTGATGTGATCCCCAAGGAGAAATTCTGCTGATATTAAGGGGAATTTTGATCTCATTTACAGAGCTGGGAGCTGACCCCAGTCTCAGGTTTTCTGTAGTTGTAAGGCCAAAAGTATCTTTCATCATGATTGAATACATCAGTGAGTGCAGGAATTCCCAGTTCTACATGAGGGCAAAATGTATTGGCAATCTCTCCACAGTGAGTGTCCAGAGATGAGCATGCAGAGCCTGCAGTGCAGGGAGCCCTGGGGGAGGTGGGGGAAGAACCGAAATCACGGTCATAACTTTCTTGGTGGAGCAGGCTGGCCAAGGGCACAGTTGCAGGCTGTGTTTTCTAATGCATGGTTTCCTTGAATAGGTATAAAAAAAGGCACATGGAAAGATAATTATGTGGAATTCCACATGTAAGAGATTCATGGCATCCAATCCACTGCTGAACTCCCACAGCATGGAGTTACTGGGTCATGTGGTAGAAAGCCCTACAAAAATGACAGGTAAACTGCAACAGATACATACTCCTCTGAATATCAGGTGGCATATGCTGTGCTCTTTACAAATTGCCTCCCCCAGCCCGGCCAGGCTCCCAGCCCCTCTTTGAGGTATGAAGTCACACTGTGCCCATCTGGCAGAGCCTGGCTGCACCTGGCAAATCGCTGCTGCAGAGGCTGTGCCCGGGTTCGCTTTTGCTGTAATTAGTCTGTATCTGATTTCAGCTCATATGGAAGGGTAGAGGGACAGCAAATTACTTGCAAGTGGTTTGTAAACTCTGTGATAGCTTTCTTTCTTGCCCAGCATTGCTAGTCAGCTGAAGATCTGTCCCTGCAAAAGCAGAGAACTTGCTTTTTATTTTTTTTTTTAAACAACTACAGCTGTGTATATTCCTCTATCATCTCCAAACCCAACTCTGATTTTATCCTCACTTCCAGTCCTCTCTTTTTCCTCAGCACACTTGCTTGTGAGACAGGAAAGGCAAACATATTTTTTCAGTTTTATAAAAGCTCCACTGTTTTTCGTACAGTACAAAAGTTTTGACAGATGAATCTGTACCAGAGAGACTTCATCCAATTGTCTCTAATTCAGCAGCCCTCAGTTGCAATAGTGGAATTCTTAAAACCCTTACGCAAGGCAAACTCCCTCCTAATGTGGAGACAAAACCACTTCAGGTAATTCAGAGTAACCTGATCTGATTTATTAATATAATGCTTGTGTTTTACAGACATTTGGGGAAAACTAACTTACTAGGTCCACCTCTGCAGCTATGTCAACGTTATTTAGATCCCAGCCATCACAGAGGTAAACTAATCTGGCACAAGCCAAAGGAATGAGCTTTGCTTTTAAAGGGGACTGTGGATCTGTGTGATAACAGGTGGAGAAGCAGGAAATCAGTAGCTACTGTCAGAGACCCCACATTTCTCTGTATTACCTAAGAGTTTCACAACAAGGACTCTTATTGCTCCTAAGTCTGTCTGTGTCCCAAAATCAGGGGGCTACATCCTGCTTTCAAGCTTTTCATGTCATTGGTTCCTAGGTACATGGTGGATGTCTGCTAATGAACACGTGGATTTATAGAAGTGTTTCCATCATCCAATCAATTCTTTTTAAACTTCATTAATTTTGACCATAGAGCTGTAGGTGCTATTGTACTCCATGAGCCAAGTCTGTTACCACCAGATAAGAAAGACATGGATCAAATTTGCATTTTTACATGTGCAAATGAGAAGTCCCCAGCTTCCCCTCCCCCTCTCTTTCCAATGCTTATCCTTGCTTTTTCAAATCTTGGTTTTTTTCTTTCTTTTTGTCTGAAATACTTGCCAGGTGGTTAAAAAGTTTGCTTTTCTCTGTAAACACCATGAAATACAACTCAATGCACTGCTTTATTTTCAATGATATATTGGTTTCTATGTTTTTATAAAAACAGTTATGAGGCCAGAAAAAACATCTACATGCTTTTCTCCAGATTATTTGCATATATTATACTTTTTCTACTTTAGTGGGCTTCTATCTCTATGCTGAGCAGTACAAGTGCCTATATGACAAAACCCCTCCTTTTTTTGCACACATGCACGTACATATGAAACTGAAAACCTGTTTTTCATTAGCATAGCCAGCACAATGGAGGCAAGAGTAGAAGCAAGGAGAGAATTTGAGATTTAAGGCATCAGACATCTCATGTGAATGAATGTTCATGCCTTAATGTAACTAGCCACAGACAGAAGATAAGCCCAGCACTGAAAAGAAAAGCTGTGGTTCCATATTGCGAATACATGCACTTACATTGAATTCTTTTTTGTGCAGCTTCTTATTTCAGTCTAATTTACTACTTACAACCTGAATCCCAAAGCACATTGAATCATTCACACTGGATGTAGATGTGCACACACTAAGAACACATGTGGAAAAGTAAAACTTCTGTTATAGCTGAGGGCAGCTTTGTCAGCATAATGGCTGCAGAGTTAAGGGCTCCAGGCTAATGCACAGCACATACAGGAAGCCCTGTGCACACCTTACTCTGTTTACAAAAACTGTGTATGATAATTTTTCTTCATACCTAGAAAATACATTTGAACCCTATTTTTCTTCTCCATTTTAATTTTAGATATCAATTAATAACAGCACAACATATTTAACAGGAAGAAAATTTTTAGTATAAAAAAAGGAATATCATTAACAGTTCTTTTTTCACATTCAGCTACAGAGTAATTTAGAAAATCGCTGAGAAATTAAACCAAGACATGATTCAGTTATCTGAGTATGGCATCAGAAGTAACTAATTTTTGAGGACTTTTTTTCTTGTGCTCACTCCTTGGAAGTGTGATCAGGTTGTTTCTCCAAAACATTCATAAAAGTTTTTTATAATACAGTAGATTGCATCCACATGTTCTGAACGTCCACGCATTATCAGTATTTAGGAATCAGATCCAGGGTGCATGCAAATGGATCCAAGATGATGAAATTCAATGCTATTTATTCAAGATTGAGTGATATATCCATCACATTTGTTTTTCTCAATATTTGCAAATCAAACTTGAAGGTGTATATCATTAAATACAATTCCTAGATGAGGCTTACAGGTCAGCCAATGTCCATTCTTAGTGAGCCAAATTAATCACTTGGCTCTACTATGACTTCATTAGTTATACCAACCTTAATTCAGTTAATGATTTTCAGTGAAAAAAAGTTATTATGTGCATTTCAAAACTGAATAAAGACACAGAGATGGTCCTATTTTCCCCCCAAAAGTCAGTGTTGCTAAGCTGAACTGTTGCGGGTTCAATAGCTACAATAAGAATTGTCTGCTGGACTCTTTCAAAGTTTTTCTGTTACAGTACTCTCCCGCTGAGGCTCCTTAACCTCATGGCTTTCAGTCCTTAGCAGCCAGACCTCTCACAGTGGAACATGAAGCAAGAACTAGTCTGTGTGGTGAACAAGTATGGGTTTGGCATACTGATAGAACTGTGTAACATTTTTAGAAAACAGCAAATTCAGCCAAAAATTGATTGCCACCTATGAATCTGAGTGAAGCTCCCAGCATGGCTTCAGCTGGCCGAAACTCAGCCAGTTGAGTCAGAGAAGTGAAAGTGTCAGCTCATGGAGGAGATGACAGCTCCGGTCATCTCCTTCCCTGCCTGTGGCTTGGAGCATCTTCTAAACCACTACATGCTACAGCAATAAATTCTTCCCCTAGAACTTTTCTGCTTCTTATAAAACACTGAAAGGGTCTCCAAGGCAAATGAAAAGTACCATGAAAATGTACTAACCATAAGAGATGAAAGTCTGTCACCTCCACATGGGCTACTTGTGTTCCAGTCCATGCATTCGTGAGCTTACGTTAAGTGTAAGAGCACTAGGGAAGGAGACTGGGAATGTCCTGCTCCTCCATAGCCCATACTAGCCCAGGAAATAGAGCACAGTCTCAGTAGTGGGACATGGATATTCAGATTTCTGTAGGAGCCAAAAGAGAAGTTTAGCTTGAATCTTTTGTATCCTGGAGTTAACACAAGGAAGCACTCTCTGCTTTTTGCTCTCTGTTTTCTGTTTAGTTCTATGATTTTAGACTGTTTATTTTGCTTTTTGGAAACAAACAACACTTTCTGCTTTAGATAGTCTGGAACATTTCTCTTGAATGCAATTTTAGGGGGAAGGGGGAGTTAAGAAAACAACAATTGGTTTAATCTCATTTTTTTTTAATTCATTCAACAACCATAGTGAAAAATCAATTATTTACACTGCACAGAAGGTTCATGACCCTGACACAGATCCAGGGCTGGAGCAGAATCAGTGCAGAATATGGTGCAATCCTGCATTAGTTGATGTTATTTAACAAGCACTCCTGAATCTATGACAGAAACTTTGTCTTCATAGACAAAGTACACTAACCAGGTTCTCTATTTTTTTCCCCAATTGATACTTGAATGAAAAACATGTAATAAGTTTATTACATTGTTATTGCTATTATAATATCTGTGTACCAGGCTCGTGTTAATGTATCTTTCTTTACCTTATCTGATCAGCTTCTCTATAAATAGGAAGAAACTAACGCTACAAGTGTGGCAATCAGATGGGCAATAATAACAGATTATTGTGAATGTGGAAAAAAGAGATAATGTTCTATTTCTGGTACTCTTTATACATTTTTGTTATAGTTCATGTATATAACTATAAAAGAAAGATGTTCAGAAGATTCACAGCAAAGAGAATCACAGAGTCACAAAATATTCTGAGTTAGAAGAGAAGAGAGAAAGGAAAAGGAATGACAAGAAGGAATTCACCAGGTTGTGATTTTGTCTCATGTCACAATACACGCATTTTATCAGAGAAATGAGTAAGTTAAATGAAAGCTAACTACATTCTAGACATGGCTGCATGGAAGAAATTTTGATAAGGAGAAAAAAATCTGTTTTATTTATACCAAACTGAGACATCTGAAAGATGGGGTCATCTTGAAACATTTCCATTTCATCTTTTTAATGAAGATATGTTATTTGCTATTCACAATAATATTCCATTTTGATCTTGTTGTATCAATCAAGATCAGAAGCTGATGATGGAGTTGAGTAATCCTTTATTTATTTTGTTTAAAAGGCCTTCTTTCTATTTATAAATGATGTTGAGCATGGCTCTTTGCCCTTGGACATTGCAAGAATCAAACAGCAGAATCTATTTTCCATAACCAAATTTCTAAACCTTGTCTAAGTGGAAGTTTGTCCCCAAATACCAACATAGCTGCTCTTTAGCATCGTATCCCAGGCATCTCCTCGATGCTCTCTGTTCTTTCTCAACTTCATCTGTTCATTCTGCTACACCAACAGATAGATGGACTCAACTCAGTCTCGCCGCTTGTCTGTTCACTGCCGGACCACTTGGATAGCATAGCCTGTTCCTGACAACATTTATTCTTTGGAAAACAGTTATCCATTATTTCATCTGTCACTAAACAAAGGAACAGGTAGTTCTTCTGCAATGTAGCCCCTGCAGAAGTGGTTCTAGCCCATGCCCAACCATAACATGAATAATCTGACATCATATAACTAAGGAAATATATCCTTTCTTTTTCCCTGTATGGATGGAGACTCCTAACTGTTTCCTAAACCTAAGCGTCAATTAAATAACTCCTTTTAAATTAATGACTATTATTACCCTGTAGTTAATGAAGCTTGTTGCATGTCTTTGAAGATTTCTAATCTGCCAAAGTGTAAGCAAAGTCAAACAAATATAATTTTTTTTCTTAATTTAAATTTTTCCAGAGGCCTTCCAGGGCTTCCACCTCTTTCTGCATATAATACCAGACACTAAAGTAGACACTTCAAAGTGATGGCTTCACTCAACGTCTGAAATTGATGTGTAGGCTAGTGGCCTGTTTCAGGCATTCTGACTAAATATTTGATTTCAGAGTCATATTTAACCTTGAACGTTAGGCTCACTGTATGTAGTATTGAAAATAATCTTTAATGTTTAAAATATGATCTTTCAAAGTGATTTGGTTATTCCAAACACAGATTCTCACTTTGAAATAATGAAGCATTGTATTTGTAACTTGATGCTTTTAGTTCTGTGATAGCAGTAACTGCAAATTATAGTCAGCTTTCAGATCTCTTAGATTTTATTAACACGATATTGCAGATAATGAGCTCTGCCAGATTAGTACTAGCTCTAGTACTACATTTGTCTGCTGAAGTACAAGAATTATCTCTCATGATTTACATCCAAATAGTCAAATAATTACCTCCCAGAATGGTGGGAGAGGTCTGTTTCCTAATGATGGAGGGTTTTTTATTTTCCCCCATATGAAAATACTTTTGATGGCTAGGGGAAAGAAGCATGGTAGGGGCTTAAAGAAAGCAAAAAGAGAATGGGGTAGAAAATTGGGAAGTCAAAATGGCCTTTATGACTGCTTCACTCAGACAGCATTGATCCTGGCCTGCTTTTTGTGGAAGCCCTGTCCTCAGAGTGCTTGGCTCCTCCTCTCATTGGCACTAAAGCACACAACAAGTGCTCTTGATTACATTTCTCATATGGTGTTGACCTGATCTTAAAACAGTGGCAATGGACCCTGAAGTTCACACACACACCCCTGGCAGGCACTGGGGTGCACGTGAGGATGTGGCTGAACTCTCCATGGAGACTGTTGTGATTGCATGAGGCCACGTGTACTATGGCGCCGGGAAAAAAGAATATCATGGACAGTGTACCTGCATTCTCATACCAGCAATGTCTGTGCTGTCAGGAAGACAGCTTAAGTCACCACTAAAGACATGTATGCTACCCATTAAAGCCAATGCCTGTGCTGGTTTAAAAGTTAACCAGCAAGGGAAAATGAACTCAATTCAAAAGAGAGATTTATAAGTCAGAATAACAATTTATTAAAGTAATGCAATAAGTACAATTATACAGACAGACAATTGGTTTTAACCCACAAAACCCAAATGTATACCCAGCACCCTGGGATATGAACAAAAGTGGTGTACCTTGGCCCACCCCCGAGTCCAAAGCAAAGGGAGAGGGGATAAACCTGCTGGTGGGAGAGCTGCTGCAGTCTGGTCAGAAGTGGTGATTGCAGTCCAGTCGAGGGTGGTGGTCTCAGTCTGGTTGAACGCGGTGGTCTGCAATCTTCCTCTGGATCCCACGAGAGAGCCTCGCAAGGCTCTGAAACTCCCAGTTATATACTCTCCAGTTCAGGCGGGAGTGCTCAGTCCCTCCCTCAGAGTAGGGAATTCCATAAAAGGGCATGCGGATGCTCAGTCCCTCTTCCATATAAGGGTATCAGAGCGGGGAATTCCATATAAGGATATCAGAGCGGGGAATTCCATAAAAGGGTACAGGAACATCTTCCCACCTTGCAGGCCTCTACTGACAGCAGTTTTTGGGAAATGGCATGGAGGCTATAGAATACACAGTTTTGGGTTACACCCATCCAGGGATGAATTGGTCCCAGCCATTCTAACCAGGACAATGCCTGAGTAAGTCACAGTCATCCTAAAACTAGCGACCCGATGCTGAGGACAATCTGAGCTCACCAGTGGTGATGTGTAGTGTGCATCAAAACAGATTAGGTCTAGGATGAACGGAGACAGATTCACAGAATCATAGGCTACCCTGAGTTGGAAGGAACCCACAAGGATCATCATGTCTGGCTTCTGGCACAGAATAACCACAAGAATCACACCATGTGCTTGAGAGTGTTATCCAAATGCTTCTTGAACTCTGGCAGGTTTAGTGCTGTGACAACTTTCCTGGGGAGCCTATTCTAGTGTCTGGCCACCCACTGTATGAGAAACTTTTTCCTAGTATCCAACCTAAACCTTCCCTGACACATGCCATTCCTTCGGGTCCTGTCACTGGTCACAATAGAGAAGAGATCAGTGTCTGCTCCTCCACTTTTCCCTCATGAGGAAGCTGTAGACTGCTCTAAGGTCTCCCCTCAGTCTTTTCTCCAGGCTGAACAATCCAAGTGACTTTAGCCACTCTTACTATGACTTCCTCTCTAGAACCTTCACTGTCTTCATAGCCCTCCTTAGGGTACTCTTTAACAGCTTTATATCCTTCCTACATTGTGACACATAAAACTGCACACAATATTCCAGGTGAAGCCACACCAGTGCAGAGCAGAGCAGGACAATCCCCTCCCTCGACCGGCTGGCAATGCTTTGCTTGATGCCCCGCAGGACATGGTTGGCCCTCCTGGCTGCCAGGGCACTGCTGACTCATATTCAACTTGCTGTTGACCAGAAAACCCAGATCCCTTTCCATGGAGTTGCAGACAGCCTGTGGAAATCCATTTTTGTCCTCAGAGGTTGCTGGTGATGGTACCAGCTGGTAGTAGTGAAGCCAGGAATTGCTGTCTGGCCTTTTCCAGACCACTAATTTCGCAATGTGTCAAAACGCTGCAGAAATACCAAGATGGGTGCCAAAAAGGCACTGTCGTGGCAGGTCATGGGATAGGTAAGGGCTACAGGCAGAGTTTTACCATGGTCCCCACAAGGCCTGTTATTGCTGCAGGACCCCTATTCAATAAATACCTGTAATGACCAGGGTAGTCTTGGAAGCAGCCAAATGGATCATTGTGGAAGTGTCCTTCATGCTATTAATGCTACTTAATTCTATCGACATTTTCTCTGAGTACACTTGAAAGCTGTTTATTTTTAACAGGGCTGACTGATTTAACATCTCTGCTAAGCTACCTATGAATCCAGCAGCTGGGTGTCCTTTTTTGTAGCTACCCTCAAGAGCTACATCTGGTCAAGATTCTTAATCATCAGTTGAAATAAATAAATTGCCTCATAAGCATTGATTGGGATCTCACTTTCTCTTCTTCCATGAGTTTTGTGGTTTGAGTTCATGCTTTCCCTTGTGAGAACAATTTCTCTGACAGTATCAGTCTTTAAATCCACTATTCAAAGTAGACAGCTTCAGTGTAAGGGGCAGAGCTTATATCTTCATCAGAAGATGCCAGATTTTGATATGGTTAGGGCCAAACTTGGAAGGTAGAGGTTTAACACTCCTCAGATGGGGGTAGAGCTGAATGGAGTTTTCCTACATTTAAGACTGTGCTTTCTACTGCATGCAACAGTGGATCCCTCTCTGAAAGAAAAATGTGAGTCCTGCACTTCATTTGAAATAAAAGGTCAGTTGCACTAAAGGTGGAATGAATCCTGAGAACAAAGGTGTATTTTCTGCTTGAAAGCTGAGGGGATAAGACAAATTCTAGTGCTTAATTTTTGGCTGTATGAATCTTGCTTTGAGGTGTCTGACTTTTCTAAAGCCTTGCCTAGAAACCAAGGCTTTGACCGCACACTGAAGATACTGCCATTGTTGTTAGTGCCATGGCTCCTTAGATCCTTTTTGATCTGCCTTAGTCCGAGCCTCATATTCATGAAACTTCAATTCACTGATTGATACAGCAATTTCTATTCAATCATTCACGCTAACGGATTTTGGGTCTTCTGATATTTCATTCAAGCAAGAACAGAAAATAACTGTTACTGCAATGAGGTGATACAAGTAATAACTGTTCATAGGTACTGACTTTAATGGCAATGATAGGCTAGATTGTAAATTAATGATCTGTGTTGAGCAAGGAATGGAGCCCCTGAAACAGATTTAGAGGGAGCCTGTGCTAAGGCTGCCCTAAATGAGACACTTTTCAGAAATCATCTGTGCAGCCAGACTTGATGGAGCATCAGCAGGGGCCTCATGAAAATCTGGCTGTCGTGGTCATGCACAAAACTCACTGTATTATACTGTCCACAGCAGAAAATGAGTACATCGTAAGTGCACTTGCATGTTTATATCTTGATAGTAAAATAATACTGCTAAATTTCATTACTTTATCCTAAGTCTTGTGATGTTTGGAAGTAGGGCTTCTACTTGCGAGCTACATAAGACTCTGCAAGTCTATGAAATTTATGAAAAAAAAGTTATGTTACCAAAGCCAAAGAGAAAAACTGGAACAACCATTCTCTAGGTAATCAAATGTTACAAGGTGATAAAACTTGAAGGAGAAAAAAAAGAAAAAAGCAGTTTCACAAATTTTGGACACCCAATTAATAGTTTTTGAATGCTTGAAATTACAACATTCGTACATCATGTTATCAGTATTTATCATATTTTAGTATTCTAATTTTTTATTTGTTTCTAAAATAAATATATACAGAGTTTCAACTTTATATTCTATTTCACACAAGAACTCTCCACAAAGAGCTAGTTTACATCCTTCCACATAGAATGAGGTTTGTAACAGTTGTCTCCACGAAAAGGGAATTGATGTGCAATGATTTGACACATTCTACCTTTATTTAACCCTAGAGATTTTAGATTCACTTACTGTTGCACAGTCCTTCTAGTTTGGCATATTTCCCTTTGTAACTAAAACCTGGATCTTTTTCACATATATTTTGACCTATCTCACAGTTGTGAATTGAGAAAAACAATTTTAATGCTTAGAGAATTATTAAAGTATTTTCTTAAGACATTATACAGTAATTATTTGCAAATGGGCTTGTTTGCAATTAACATGCTGTAGTCAGTACAACAGCATCCAGTATCATGAAGATACACAGAGAGACATGGTTTTGGAGTCATATATTTTGACAAGGTGGGGACAATTGCTGCTGATATCTCTAGTGCTTGGAAGCAGGCAGGCCTGCTTTACATGTGGCTTCTCAGCTCCCAGTCAAACCTGAAATTGTCTGGGATCTGATGCTCCAGATTGATCCCTGCAAATCTATGAGGTCTAATGGGATTTATCCAAGAATCCTCAAAGAGCTGGCTGATGTCATAGCAAAACAACTCTCGAAGATTTTTGAGCAGTCCTGTGAATCCAGAGAGGTCCCAGCTAACTGGAAGCTGGCGAATGCTGTCCTGATTTTTTAATAAGGGCAAGATGGAGGACCCCAGAAACTGTCAGTATCACTTCAGTGCCTGGTAAAGTTATGGAGAAGATTTTTCGGGGAAATATTGAAAAACACCTGAAAGACAATGCAGTCATTGGTTACAGCTAGCGTGGCTTCATGAGAGGAAAGTCCTGCATATCAAACCTGATTACTTTTTATGACAAGGTAGCCCACCTAGCTGATCAGGGGATGATGCAATCTTTCCGGATTTCAGTAAAGAATTTGATACTGTCTCTCACAGGATCCTTCTGGACAAAATGTCCAGCACACAGCTGGATAAACATATCATGGGCTGGGTGAGCAATTGGCTCATGGGTCGAGCACAGAAAGTAACAGTGAATGGGGGAACATCAGACTAGAGACCTGTCACTAGTGGGATTCTGCAGGGCTCCATCTTACACGCAGGACTGGAAGGGATACTAAGCAAGTTTGCAGATGACACAAAACTGGGAGGAGCTGTTGACTCCCTTGAAGGCAGGGAGGCCCTGCAGAGAGACCTCAACAAATTAAAGGGCTGGGCAATCACCAACCAGATGATATTCAATAAGGGAAAGTGCTGGATTCTGCACCTGGAATGGAACAACCCTGGATGTATGTACAGACCGGGGAATGAGAGGCTGGAAAGCAGTGCCATGGAAAGGGTCTTATGGGTCCTGGCAAACAGCAAGTTGAATATGAGTCAGCAGTGCCCTGGTAGCCAGGAGGGCCAGCCCTGTCCTGGGGGGCATCAGGCAAAGCATTGCCAGCTGGTCGAGGGAGGGGATTGTCCCGCTCTGCTCTGCACTGGGGCAGCCTCACCTTGAATATCGTGTGCAGTTTTGGGCACTGCAATATAAGAAAGATATTAAGCTCTCAGAGAGCTTCCAAAGGAGGGCAACGAAAATGGTGAAGGGTTTTGAGGAGAAGCCGTAGTAGGAGTGGCTGAAGTCACTTGATCTGTTCAGCCTGGAGAAGAGGAGACTGAGGGGAGATCTCATTGCAGTTACAACTCCCTTGTGAGGGTAAGAGGAGGGGCAGACACTGGTCTCTTCTCTATTGTGACCTGTGACAGGACCCAAGGGAGTGACCTAAAGTTATGTCAGTGGAGATTTAGGTTGGATATTAGAGAAAGGTTTTTCACCCAGAGGGTGGTTGGACACTGGAACAGGCTCCCCAGGGAAGTGGTCACAGCACCAAGGCTGACAGAGTTCAAGAAGCATTTGGATAATACTCTCAGGCACATGGTGTGACTCTTGGGGATGGTTCTGTACAATGCTGAGTTGGACTTGATAATCCTTCTGAGTCCCTTTCAACTCAGCATATTCTGGGATTCTGTGTTTCTCAGAGCTGAGAAAGATGGCTGGCTGGTTGTGTTTTGCTTCTGTGAAAGTCAGGGCTCCTGAATCAGCAGAAGCTGTGAGACCCCCTTGTATTGGTGGGCAGTCTCCCTTAGGCAGACCCCCCAAGGTCATCTTACCCCTATTTAGCTGTAACTGCTGCTCCCATAGCTGAAGGCTGCTCAGCTGACTGCAGGTATCTCTGCTCAGTCTGACATAAAATTGGAATTTGTAGCTACTCAGGGATTCAGTAAATCCAACTACAGACACTAGACCTTTTCTGAGGAGGTCAGCTATGCCTCCCTCCTTAACTCCCCTCAGCTCCTGGGCAGCCTCCTTGCTGAGATCGACGTCATTCCATGTTATTTGGAGCACTGCATGTACACATACGGAGCCAGGTTTTTTGCTGCTTTACATCTTGTGTGCTTGCTTACACCAGCACAGGGTGAATGAGGAATACTCTGCTTTATCTTTCAATAGCGTGTAAAATTCTATAATAATTTAAATGAACACACAAGACTGAGGGCAATGACAAATCCAGTCTGTGCTCTTTCAATGCATATCTGCTATGTTCACAGATATTAGTTTGACTGGACAATGTTAATACCTTTTCTTTCTCTTTTAGTAAGCCCTTTCATTATCAGTAAAATAGCATAAGCAGTTCCTTGAGGAACTGAGGGTTTACCAAAGCTCCTTTGAAAAATGGCAAAGTAGTTTTGAATTTTAGAGCGGCAATTAACTTCACAGATCAGTCATAAGGCTGATTTACAGAAGCACCAAGAACAGATAGCTCCTATAAGCTCTAATTGGAGCCATGGGTTCTTAGTCTGAAAATTCAGTCCCTCAACTGAATATCTAAAAGATAAAGATACAAATTATAGTATTAACATAATGTTGTGGAGAATGTCTTAATCAAGCAACAGGGAGAAGCAAAAATACTTTCTCACACAAGGAAAAAAACGAAAGCTATGTATTGCACTCCTTACGAAGATGTAAGAGGGCCCCCCTGCTGCTTTTCCCCCTCAAAACTATTTCAAATTAAACTTAAAATAGAACGGAAAGGAGCTAAAATTAAAAAGCAACCAAAAGTTTTGAATCCCCTTGTTCACTTGGTTATTGCTTTCATAAATCAAATCTAGACAGCAAATGAATTGGCTGTGCTCACATTGTTGTTTATTTGCCATGCAGTTATGGGGCCATGGCAAAGCAAAACAAGATGATCATTGTTCCAACCAGACCTAAAGCCTTTAGCTTATCCCCCGCTGTCTGTTCTAACTTTCTGGTCAGACTAGCAAAAGCAAGAAGTAACGTGTTATTTGGCTGCTGCTTTATTTTCCCTCACTCTCAGATCCCTGATTGACTTGACTGTGATGTAAAGGAATTCAGTTTTATTGTGGCAGTTTGGGGAGAAAGTCACATAGCAAGTGCCACCCTCACCGAAAATGGTAAATGCCATGAAATCACAGTTGTTCTAAGAATCATAACTTACAGGTATTTATGGAGGTTAATGTAATTTTAAGCATTTTCAGCACAAAAAACCCCAAACAAACAAAAACAAACCAACAAGACTAGCTATAGGCAATGCTATGCCTTCTAGAATCTTTTTGTTACTTCTACACAGTGGTTGCTTGACACTTAGAGCTAAAATGAAAGATGGCATGGGCAAATTAAACATACAGGCAGATAAGATGAATTGCCCTGTCGGAGTGTTTCTCTTCATCATCCCCAAACAGCTCTGCAATTAAAAAGAAAAAAAAAAGCCATTGTTTACTTATGTGTATAATAAAAAGGAGATACCTTATGACAACACCATGAAAAACTTTAGATTTTGTTATGGCTCCAGCCTTCTGACTATCCATTCTCATGGGCCCTCAATGTTTACTGAGCTCTCAGCACAAGATTAGGACTTCTCATGAGCTGCCCTTTTCAATTGCTAGAACCAGTACTTTATCCCTTTTCTGTATTTGGGTCTCAGAAACATATGGATGGTTTTGCTTGGCCATCATGAGTGACAGTCTCATATTGTCATAGTTGTCAACTATGTGTCAAATTGTGGCTACTAATATAAATAAACAAGTTGAAGAATACAGACTCCTCCCCATACCTTGACAACTCTCCTGAAAAAACAGCTTTGTTTGTAATCTTTGCCTCAGTTACTCTCCTTTCATATTTGCTTAAATTTATTTTGTTGAAGTTGTGTACCCAAAGAAAATATTAAAAAATTTGGGAAAAAATTAATCAACATCAAAAATCACTCTGAGGGTACGTCAGGTGTATCTCGCTCACTGTATGATTTCAGTTTTTAGGGAAAGTGTAATTTTCATAATTGGCCATCTTCAATGAATGAAAGATGAATTGAAGAATTGAAAGCAGCACAGGACAATTTAGTTATTTACTTATTTTTAAAGTACAAATTTAGAATGACATTTCAGGACTCTCCACCTTTAACATATGGTAAATAATGCCACTAACTTGAAGAGGTTCATTGTGGATTTTCAGGTAGTTTAAGTGAAACCACATTTTTCCTTTAATATTAAAACATGCTCATTAAAGTTGCTCTTTAGTGTGTTTATATCTCTGCCTTTAGCAGTGCCGCACTGTCTGGTGTGTCTTTTTTTCACTCAAATAAACAAACAGCTATGAAAAGGCAGAAAGCAATTTTACTGTTCAAAAACTCCTTTATGCCTGAAAAAGAAAAATAAACAAACCTAAAGACAAATCCATTCCCTCTGCGTTCAATCACTATGATGAGACAAAATGCACATTTTTGTAATCAGAGCTGTATGAAACCTTCCAGTTTCTGTGACATGAAGATGGCAATAGATTAGTGGGTCAGTTCAGATGATCTGTGTTGGTATTACTCAGCGTGATATCGTGCAAACACATTTTTTTAAATATTTCCACTACTTGTCAATTTTCACTGGAGTACCTGCCTATTTTCACCTAGTAGGAATTATTGTAGCAAAGGAGGAAAACTTGCATCATCTGGAGTCTGCAGCGGGAGCAGACATCCTCTCATGGATCCAGCCACACAAGTGGTAGAGATTACCCTTTGTGTGAGGTAAGATCAGCTGGTTTCACTCAGATCACCTGTGGAAGCTGTGGGAGCTAAACCCCTCTGATTTTGTCTGAAAGAAAAGTTTAAACCAACTGCTCTGTCAGCAAAACCCCATCAGGTTTAAAGAGAAGAGTAACTGGGAGGTACTGGAGAGAAGAAACCTCATTCCCTTGCATGGCTGAACCTGGAGGAGGATGTCTGCCAACAAACAGAATGAGTCTGGACAACAGGAGCAGCTCCACAGTGCTGGGAATGGGAGCTTTCCAGTATTGCCCTGCTGTCCTTGGATGGACGGACTTGAAGCAGAACAGTCTTGTTCATTCCTGGTCTGAGACAATACCCATTCAAATGTAGGGAAATATTGCCACTAACACAGTCATGTTGAGCTGCCTTTGGCTGCTCACTGTTGACAAGGGCCAGTAGTTACTGTGGAATATGTGGTAAAGATGAAATTTTTTCGGTGATTTTGCTGGGGACAGAGACAGGGAACAGGGTACAGCTGGTGCTGGAAGCAGCCTTGAGCACTGCCATTTGGGATGAGAAGTTTCCCCTTGCTCCTTGGGGACTGAAGCCCCCTGGGTGTTGTGCAGCAGTTGTGGTCCCTGTGCTCTCGCCGGGGGCTGGCCCCGGCTGGGGAAGGGGGCTTGTAACCACTAGCACCTGACATGCGTGAGATTTAATTTCTGACTTGGAGGTGAAACAATACAATTACTGAATCTGTTTCAAATTATAACCCAGCTTGAGTACCGCCTGCAAACTACAGTCCTCCTTGCTCGGCATTTGTCCATGGCAGCCAAAGGCTTAAATAAAGTTGCTGCACTGAAGCAAACCTGGCAGCTGCTGGGAAAATGCTGGAGTAGGGACAGTGTGGAGCCCAAAGGAGGCAAGTCAGCAGTCAGCTGGAGACTTGGCTGGGGAAAGCATCCTTCTTAGCCTTTCCTTCTGCAGGGCAGCATATGGAGTCCCCCCTGAGGAGGAAGGCATGCACGGCTGACCACACCACCGCAGGGCAGAGGCCATCCGCTGCTGCTCCTCCACTCCTGGAGCACAGACCCAGTCACAGGGGAGGCTTCTGGTCGGGCAGCATGGAGGAGGCAGCCTTGCCTCCTCTGCCTCACCATGGGGACTCCGAGCTTTTCTCTCCAGGGGACAGGTCAGGTACTGCTATGGGGCAAGCCGTGGACTCAAGGCCATGACAGAGCCAGTCTGGACCCTCTGGCAGGGAGGTGAAAACAAGGAGCACTGGTGAATTGGCAACACTCTCTAAGCAAAATCCGTGAATCCTAAGCAGCATTTGCTAATCCTACTAGAAGCTGGGGCATGGTGCAGGCACTGCAGGGTGTTTATTCCTGCCCCCACCCTGCTGACTGCTGATGGCAAGGTAATATTTTGGGGTGATAACACAGCAGCTTGCTCCTCTTGATGGAAAGGCACAGAGGCACAGCTGTGCTTGAGTAGTAGAGGCCCTTCCACTATTGATTTCTGCCCATTGAGCCCTGCTGTAGTATATAAAGTAGGTTTAGTGTGAGCTGTTTGCACCAGGGCTAGATTTATTCTCCGTGAGCGTGGTTATGCCTGACATTAGGAACACATCTTGCACAAAATCTCATTTTTAATATCCGCTATAATGTGCTTTATTATGAAGTATTCAACAAAGGAAAGGAGGATTTTTGGAAACAAACAAAAAGTTAACCCAACATGTCACAGCAGTTTCTAATGTAGGATACCTGCAAAACCAGAGCTTGCCATATGCTAAAAGTATCATATATTTCTTATACCTATGGGAAAGATTTTTCTCTTATATCTGAAATGGACTTCATTACAAACAGCTTGTTAAACGTGTGACAGATCGGCTTGAAACGATGGTCCTTGTACTCTACAGGCCTGCACATTTGCTAATAAACTGACTACATATACAAACAGTCTGTTCCAGGGTTTAAGCTCCTATTACACTGGTTCATGTTTCAACATGCAGCCACTCCGTAGTTTGTGTTTTCAGCAGAACAAGTAAGTGGATGCATATGCATTACAATTCCAGACATCATTCCATACCAGATGTGGTGCCTTTATTTTTAGTACTGCAGGAGTGTCTGCTGACCCTTTCTCACCCCATGTCTAATGAAAGATTGACTGCTCTGGGTTTTCTTATGTTGAATTATATATTAGAGGACAGTGGATTTAAAAATTAATTCAAGATTAATTCAGGGATGACTGCACATGGAATTATTTGGCCAACAGATGAAAAATGAAAATTTCAGTACAAAGAAAAAAAATTGTAGAAGTGTCAAATTTTAATCCAATTTTCTATAAAGAATGATCATGTTCTGAGACCCTTCTGAGGACTACAATTAATCATTCAGAGTGATACCCTTTTTCCACTTGCTATGCAAGCTCCCCTCTGAGCCAAATCACCATCCGTGCTCCTCTAAAGCAGGGATTCATGTGCTCAGTCAGTAAAATAAATTAGCACTGTACCAAATGGCTCCAAATTCAGGAAGACACAATGGCTGAAGCACACACTTAGGTGAAAGGAGGCAGGGCTATTGCATGGACTAAAAGAGAAAAAAATGTAGTCCCCCTTCTAGCCAGATTTACAGCTTCTACAAAAGCTTGTAACTTTTTAGGCAAATGAGAAATGAATCAAAAGCCAGAAAACGGATCTCTTTCATTTGAGACTCTGTTAAATTTTAATGGCACTGCTAGATGTAATACAGACACCCCTGCTTCACTAAATCAAAAGGAACACACAAAAATTAACTATATTTTATCTTATGTGTTTAACTGTTGTGGGATTTTTATATTAAATAAAATAAGAAGAGGAGATGATAATGAAAAGCAGGCTAATCAGATGGGTGCTAGAAGCTCACCTTACTGACTAAGGAAACAAATGTTTCAAAAAAGGCGTAAATAATTCCTTTTAACTAGTAAAAAATATTTGTGAAAACAAGACTGATTGGTTAAATAAATCTCTCAAATTGTTATGATTTCAGTGATACAGTTCCATGTTTGTTCTCTTTCAGTCTAAGTATTTTAATATTGCATAATTTTTATTGTTTGTTGGAATACTTTTCTGGACATAAGGTGAACGGAGGATGAAAAGAGGAAAACAGAGAAAATACACTGTATTCTTCAACTGGCAGAATTATCTCTCGAAATAATTTTTCTCTATTTTCATATCCACAAGTTTGTTTGTTTGTTTATATCAGTTCTTAAAATTTGACAGCAGCTATTTTTCAAAGCGGTGAATGAACTGTAGAGAATGAAGCCTCATGCAAATGCAACTGTAAACTGAAAAGAATTGAATAAAATTGAATGCACTTTCCATTGTGGAACACAGAAAATTTGAAGGCCTTGCTGCAATACATGAATAGTACTGAGTGCATAGAATATGTTAATGACAAATTAACTGGGCAGCAATGGATGCAGGATAAAAACTGCATCAAATCAAGGGCTGTAGCCTGCAGCAGTGGAGCAGCTGATGTGTATAAGCTCTCCCTACTTCCCGGTCCATTTTATATGTTTCTCTGGCTTGTTACCTTACTAAAGAGGAAAACATTTAAAAAGGTTCTCCTGGAGGCTGGCTGATTTCTTGCTGAATCAGCCGTTTGCTACTGAATTGATTTCTACATCTTCCACCTCACGAAAGCTAGAAAATGTTTTTAATTGAATATTCCCTTAATTTACATGACAAGCTGGTTCAGAAGAGAAAAGGCTGAAAGGCAACAAATGCAAAGAATGCCCCTTCTATTTATATATATATAAATGACATGGTCTTATATATATTGGAAATGAATAGTTATTTAATATATTTTGTTTACCAAAAGGCAATATATAAACCAATAAATGTATATAACAGAAACATAAATGCAGTAATATTTAATTCTGAAAAATAAATGGAATCTAGTAACGGGGGAGGTATTGAATAGGAATGTGTTGTAAGTGTATAGTGAATAAGAATAAGGCCCTGTTCTTCCCATGATCAGACACCAATGACACTGGAAATTGTTTTGACAAGAAGATCACTAGTTTTCAAATTAATCCGCTGAATTTGAAATACATTTCATTGTGCTAGCAGGAGAAAGGTAATTTTGCTAACTCTGTTTTAATAGATTTTTTTCAGCCAAAACTTACATTCTAAAAAATCTTCTTAGAGTTTTTAAGTAAAAAAAGTAGCAAAAATAATTTCTTATGTCATACAAGATGTATAGATCTATTATTTATAGCCTTATGATAATTGTGTGGAAATCAGGAGCTTTCCCTACATATCCAAAGCAATTTCTACTGGGAGATCTGGTCTCCCATACTGTCCTAGCCCAAAGTTAATGCAGATTGAGAAATATTACAGGTTGGCTTCATTTCTACCAAAATTGCTGTCTACCATTTTTGGAAGTTTAGTATTTTTGGATGCAAATACGTGAATGTACTGACCTCTGCAAAGTACTTGGGGGAAGGAAATTTAAAAAAAGAGTGACTATGAAGCCAGTCCTACAAAATTAATATTTAACACACCTTAAATACTTTGAGATGTAACATCATGCACTAAGATCAGGGTAAGCACATTGCATGTTTTATTGTGGCCTCTGTTACCATCCCACTATGTAGCCTTGTGAAAGTTTGCATTATGGGGACAATGATTACTGAACTGTTACCTCATCGACTTAAGTGCTTGTACTCCTTTCCTGCCTTTTCAGTTTCTATCTCAGTCTATAAGTTTACAAGGCAAGGACAGTACCTGACTTCATAAGCAAATATTCTGAGAGGGATACAAATCTCCAGGATTCAGTGCATAAACCAGTCTGTAATGCTAAACAAGGGAAACTTAGCTTCCAGGCAGATTATCTCCAAACTGCCAGCTGTAGTGTTTCTTTGTTTGAAGCAGCTGGTACTGACCAATCTTGGAGATAGGATACTAGGAGAGATGGATCACTGGTTTGATCCAGTATGGCAATTCCCAGGCTCTTCTACAGTGCCAATTATATTACTGGCAGTCAATAACAATAATAAGATTACCATGAGGAATTTAACTAATGAGATCAAACAAAGAATCAAAATTTGGTGGGGAAGGGAAGGTTCATCATATTACCAGATGTCCAAAATATATTGAATGAAAGGATGCATTTTTCCCTATGGTGATTTTAAATATAGCTTTTCAAAGTTTCTACTTTTGGAACCTCTTAAAAAAAATTTAGTGGCTGCATAAAAGAAAAACTTGAGAAGGGATGTGACATACAGTTAATGGAAATGAAGGAAAAATGGGAGGAAGGAGTAGAATGTAAAAGTTTGCAGCTTAGAAATGCGCAGGTTGGAAAGTAACAAATAAAACTGAATTACACAAGAAACCACAAATGAGTAGGCAGGAAACAGAGGAAACCTTGTTGTACTGTCCTTAGAGTACATTATACGGTGTGTCTTCTACCAACAGAGCCTGGGAATCAGAAGATGCCAGCAGTTAGCAGCCAACATCTGAAAGCTGCAAAGCACTGTTTCCTCTGATAGAGGTGGACAGCATTTGGAGGTTGTGAGCATTAGGAAGATTTGATCTTTGATTAGGGGCAGTGGCTTTTGCTTCACTTCACTTTCCTAATAAATTCTGTTGGAGGAAAGGATAGGGAGCACGGGCTCTGCTGGAGCTGCCTTAGTCCGTAGGTTAGAGTACTGTGATCCCAGATGGTTGAAGCAACGCCAGCTGGTAGCATTTGGACAAAGAGTTCAGTCTGATGAAACACAGTCTGACAGCTGGTATCAGATGCTGGAGAACTGTAAGTTTCAGTGAACGTGTTGCTATTGGAGTCATGACAGAAATTTCAAGGGAGAAAAAAAAATTAAATTTGAGAGACACTAGTAGAAGATCTCATCTGCATTGAAAGAAGAGCTCAGCCATGCTTTGCTGATGTTGCCAGCTGAGGACTTGGCCTGAAGTTTCTAAGGGCCTGTATACACTACAAAGTAGCAGGAACTTAGTATGATTTCTTGTTCAGAGGAACCACTGACGGATTCCAAAAACAAGCTTATACTTGAGGCCATTAGCTCATTTACTAAATGCTGGAGTCATTTGCATTACAGTATTTTGGCAATGATCCTTTACTTTCGGTTGTAGTACTGAAGGGTCAAAAAGTCAGGATTCTAACTTTATGAGGATTTACAAATTAAAAGCCAACATTTTTGACTACACCTAAAGATTAATGAGAAAAGTGGGGAGACATATCCTGAAGAGAATCCTCTGCATGGGAATGTAGCTGCATTTTGTGGCATTTGAGCCTCCAGTAGACATAGACTTAAATACACTGCATCATGGGTAATGAAACAGGGACATGTCTATGAGAAAAAAGACAACTTTGAAAGAAAAGTCTCTTAGCTAAGCACAGGACTAATATGTGCCCTGACCATCAACACTTAGGGAGGACTCCAGGGCACACTTCCCTTATTTTCTTTGTTCATCTGTGTCAGTAGTTTCTGGGTACTTTATACTTAGAGGTACCAACCCCTATGCCAATATTTCTGATTTTTAACATATCTTCTAAGAATCTCTATCTTCCCTAAGCAGCATATTGCGTATTTCAACATATTGTACATTCAAGCATATCGTATATGCACATCAGTGGGGCTGGGATTCTTCTGAAATTATTTTTACAGTCTAAATATTAGACATCAAATCTAAGCTTTTCATCTGAGCTTTCTCAATAGCTAATAGAGACAGTAAAATATGGTTAGAATAAGTTATATGAATTGTCATTGGCAGATGCCTATTACCCTCCATTGGGTATAGAAAGAGGGTATAAATGGCCTTCTCAGTGCAGATGTTTAGCGTTTGTTTAGTTAAAGTCTGGGTGGGTCAATCCCACTGTGTTTGAGATTTTAAGACATATCCCTCTTGGCATGATTTGTTATGTAGGTTAGGTGTGTCCCCATTCATCACGTCATTCTGGTGACTCCTGTTTGCCTGATAGCTAAGTCTTTCCCTTCATTGTAGGAAAGCTAACATTTGCCTCGGGGCTGAGAATCTCATGGCAGTTCTGTGCCCCAAGATATCTATGCCCTTTTGTGTATTTATCTCTAAATACCAAATAGACTAGCATGGGAAGTCTCAGAGCAGTTTAAAAGACTAGATAAAAAAGGAGGCATAAAAATGGGTGTCCATGCTGATGCACCAGGCACATGCCTGCCACATAAAATGGTCTGACATATAAACTCAGTAAGAAAACTGTTTAAAAATATTAAGTGTTGTGAGTTAACCATGGCCAAGGGCCACACAGCCATCCAGCCACTCGGTCACTTACCCTCCTCAACAGGGTGAGAGGAGAAATAGGAAGAGAAAACACCTCAGCCAAGAAAAAGACAAAGGGATCACTTATGGATTGCCATCATGGTGTAAGGGGTTGACTCTGGCTGGGTGCCAAACACCCCTCAAAGCCCCTCTAACACTTCCCTTCACAACTGGACAAGGGAGAAGAAAATATATAAAAGGATTTGTGGGTTGAGATAAGGACCAGGAGAGGTCACTCACCAAATACAGTCAAGGGCAAAACAGACTCAACTGGGGAATATTAATTGAATTTATTAATAACAAAATCAGAGTAGGAAAATGAGAAGTAAAATAAATCTTAAACACACTTTCCTCCCAGCCCTCCCTCCTTCCAAGCTCTACTCCTCCGCCTGGCAGTGGCACAGGGACATGTGGAATGTGGGTTATGGTCAGTTCATCACACATTGTTCCTGATGCTGCTCAGGGAGGAGAGTCTTTCCCCTGCTCCAGTGTAGGGTGCCTCCCATGGGAGACATTCCTCCACAAACTTCTCCAATGTGAGTCTGTCCCACAGGCATCAGTTCTCCATGAACTGCTGCAACATAAGTCACTCTTCTTTGGGGTGCAGTCCTTCAGGCACAGGTTCCTCCATCGTGGGTCCTCCACAGGGTCACAAGTCCCATCAGGAAACCTGCTCCACCATGGGCTCCTCTCTGCATGGGTCTGCAGGTCCCTGCCAGGAGCCTGCTGCAGTATGGATTTCCCACAGGTTCACAGCCCTCTCCTGGGCATCCACCTACTCTGACGTGGGTCTCCTCCACGGGCTGCAGGTGGATCTCTGCATCTCCATAGTCCTCTATGGGCTGCAGAGGAATCTTAGCTATGGCTCCTGGACCACCTCCTCCCCCTCCTTCTCCACTGACCTTGGTGTCTGCATAGTTGTTCCTCTCACATGTTCTCTTTCTGCTCTTCTCTGGCTGCAATTACACCTGTACAATAATTTTATTTGTTTTCCTTCTTAAATATGTTATCACAGAGGGGTTACCACCATTTCTGATTGGCCCAGAGTTGGCCAGTGGAATGTCCATCCTCAGCCAGCTGGCCTTGGCTCTACTGGACACAGGTGAAGCTTCTGGCAGCTTCTCACGGAAGTCACTTCTGTAGCCCCCCACATAAAACCTGGCCATGCAAACACAATACACATGGGAAAAATCGTCTCAGTTTGGGGGAAAATAACTGACTTTGTAGCCAATTAATATAGATTCAGGTAGTGAGAAACAAAGGCAAGCATTAACCAACACCTTTCCACCTCACTTTCTCAGGTTCAAGTCCAGACTCCTCTCTTTCCCAAGGGCACAGGGTGGGTGGAGGGGATTACAGTCCGGATACAGTGCTTCCTCTCTTCTGCTCCTTCTCTCTCCCACCTTTCCTGTGATTCTGTTCAGGCATTCCTAGAAGACTACAGTCCTTCAGGAAAAATCTACTCCTGTCTGGGCTTTCCATGGGCTGCAACTTGCTTTGGGGCACATCCACCTACCAAGGCACAGGGTGCTCTTGTCCATAGTGTGGATATTCTGCTCCACCATGCTCTACCAGATGTAGGGAAATATCTGCTATGGAGATCCTCCTTCTCCTAGGCACCAACAGCCAGTACAGGGAGTACAATGGAAAGATCTTCCACCTAGTAACTCTAAAGACGCTTCCTTTTACATGTTTGGCTTTCAAATTTTCCATTTTTAAAGGTTTTTCCCAATTCATTCTTTCCCTGCTTTTTCATCTTTTCCATTTGGCCTCAAAAATAGAGAGTGGAAGACAAATGGCACACCACAAAAGAAGAAAAGCAGACAACTTAAAAAAAAAAAGAAAACTTTCAAAAGCATAGCATATTGGTTTACAGTTTCAACTTAAATTAAAAAAAATCCAAACTTTTTCCAGAAATTATTCTATATTCCAAAGGCTGTTTTCAATGCGTTGTTATAAAGATGCCAGCAAACCAGCCTTACAAAAAAAAAAATAATGGATGATGTTGAGGAACCTCTTATCTCTTTCTTTAAGAGCGTCATCAGACCAAAAGGGCAATCTCATTCTTCTTCCAGAGCTCTGAGGGCAAGGATGCTTTTATTTTCCTTGATTGCATCTAAATGTAATGAGATAATATCCAAAAGTCAATCTTAGAAAAGCAACAGCAAAATGTATGCTCTCTATTCTATCTATATTTTTAATTACTCAGAATTATTCCAAGTCAATAATCAATGTCATTTATTCCAGTAAGAGTTATTTAATGGCTGAGGGCGATCAAGTCATAACTCAATCAATAAGTTGCATGCATTTCCTCCTTCCCTTGTCCCTCTCACTGTTTGTCACCTACACCCTCTGTGAAATGTTTCAAATTAAATGGAGAAATTGAGGGCAGGAAGTGTGTTACCTGTATATCAGTTTATTAAAATCCTCATTTTCACTGGTGCTTCTAAATGCTGTCTCAACTGGAATAAAGAAATCTGGCATAATTTTAGTTCACTTAAAGAAATTAAATATTTATTACTTCAATTAATCAATGGAGTTATTAAACTGGATTTTCCTTATTTTTTACTTTTTTTTTTCCTCTAGTGAAATATGGTTTTTTTTTCCTTAATTAATTTATTATTCTACTTTTGCTAATCACTATATGGGAACCCTTGTGTTACACTGCACAATTTTATCAGCATAGAAGCCTTGCTGAAAAAGCAGTAAATGAGATCCTAGCACAGCAAATCTGCACTTAGCAGAGCTTTATTCAGTGCAATTAAAAGAGCCATCGTTTTTCTTACCGCTGCTAGGTGGTAGGCATCAAGCTGCCACTTGGAGAGATGCCAGCAGCATGCACCATTGACTACCCTTCTAGTAGATGCATAATTTACCAAAGTACAGGATTGAATGAGGCGACAATGGAAGCAAAATCTGAGCAAACCAAGGAAAATCAGCATTGACCTTTTGCATTGCTCCAGTCCTTGCAGTGAAAGGTGGGGATGACCCCCTGTTCCACTAGGGCAGGGGGCAGGGAGGATGGGGCTCTGGAAGTGCATTATCAGAGAAAAGAGCAGACTGCAAGCAGCAGCAGGAAATTCATTTTCGGGAGATTTATGAGCAGTGGTGTCCAGAAACTCAGTGAGGAGCATCTTGAACTGCAGAGCTGTGTTAGGAGGAGCTTATTCTCTCCTCCTTCCCCAGCGTGGGTATGCTGGGCAGGTGCTAGGACACTCTGATGTCTTGCCTTGATTTATTTATTTGATGAAAAATAATGAAAGGGATGATCCTCAAGAGTCCTTGGAAATTCCATTAACTATCCAAATTGAACATATTGATAAGTTGGTGCTTATTTTAAAATGAACTAAAGAAATTGAAAGGAAAAATGCTTGTAGGAAGAGCCTGTTTAATGTTCAGAGATTTTTAAAATGTAGATAATATTTCAAGGGTATCAAAATACAGTAAAAAGACCAAGGGTTAATTATATTGGCATGATAGTCGGAACCACATTATTATAATTCTCTTGGAAAGCGCTATGGAGCATATGGAGCATATGAGGGGCTTAAGTGTCCATAGTAAATTCTGTATGGGAATAAGGTGAAGGAACAAGAGCTCTCTTGTGTGTAAGAGGCACTAAATAAGGAGAAGAAAATGATTTAACTACTTGATGAACCAACTTCGTAAGTAGCAACACATTCACAGTGCCCTATCTCTTAAACAGCAACGTACATAAATTCACTCACTACCATGATTCATCTTCATTTTACACTGCAAATACTACCCCAAATAGTCTACGGAGCACATGCTGGAGAGTCAACTGTTCAAAGAAATGCTCACATGGCATCAGAAACTTGGTATTTTGCACTGTGTGGAACTGTTAAGTCTTTGCATTATAAGTTTGCTTCCCTGTTGCCGAATTTTTCCTTTGTTTTTTTCTGAATAAATTTTGGTGTTTCCAGTTCTCAGATCACTGGATTTTTCTGTGTATGCAGGGATCTGACTGCCTCTGAGAGGATCATCTCAGTAATGGAGACCAAGAGAAGACATAAGACCTCCTTGAAGGTACTCCTTTATTCCAAAAGATTCTGCTGGTGTCTTTGAAGGGTGGGTATTTGCTCACTTAATTGGAAATTAATTTTAATCATTTAACAACAGTGTTAAAAGAAAAAATATAAACCTCGAACTAGAGAATAGGGGACTGATTTTTGGATGACTAAAGATAGCTGCAGTAAATCCAACCCAAAAGACTGATGCTTATTTAAAAGAGGAGAAATTACACTGGAAGAATACAGAGAGAATTCCCAGGAAAAAAAAATGACCATAAAGTGAGTCTTTTGCCTAATATGTATTCAGTAGTCTGTGGTGAGCAGAGAAGGGCCTTTAGTTCATGAAAAAAATATGCTCCTAATAAATAGTAAATTACTCAGGAGATTAGAAAAGTAGTCCAGTTCTGTAGGTGGAGCTGTGAACTAGGGTCTGGTTCTACTTTTAGTCCAGTGCATCTAAATATTTTGAAATCTTTCAGGGGTGGGATCATATCATTAAATATTCCATGATGTGAGATATAGAAGAAGTGTGGAATTAAAGAAAAAAAAGGACATTTGGATTTTTTCCTCTATAGAGTGACAGGTATTGTTTCTCTTACATTGTTTTAGTAGAATTGTTGCATGTACTAACCAATTAGAATAAGGTGTAGAAAGGCAGTGTTCATTTAAAATATTCACTGAGCTTTGCTAAACTAATCTCTCATGCCTGGTCCATAGAATTTCTAGTACATTTGGGACTATGTTTCTACTTTTCCTTTAATGTCTGCACTTACTTTCACCTTTAGTGGATTGAGTGTACCAATATCGATACTTTAACTGATAAAATTGTTCATTTACAGCATTTCTACTATGAAATAGAAAACAAACAAACAAAAAAAAGCCAAACACTTTAGAAACCAACAGCTGACACAAAGACTCACTTTGTGGCTAATGTCACTTCTAGGAATCTGTTGATGATGCCTATCTATAATTGACTTAATCATCCATTATAAACAAAAGAAGAAGGAGAAACTGAACTTGTTTATAAGAGTGTACCATATAAAGGAACCATTTTCAGCAGTTTTTCAGAGTTGCATTTGGGTACATGATTCCAACTGCCATGAAAAGGCCAAACTATGTGGCACACATAGTCCAGTAGTAGGATTGTTCATAAAATCAGTCTCAATAAAAAGAGTATACAGCTCTTAAAGATCTCTTAAACAGAAAGTAAAAAATGGTCAACCTTTGGTAGGAGACTTTCAAGGCTCAAGAACTAAAAGTCTTCCTCCAAATTCACTCCTGTCTCTTTTTGAGAGAACAGGGATCCAGAGGAGAAGGCATAGGGAGTATATTTTAAGATGTGTAGGTATTTACAAACATTTAAAAGTTAATCATTGACCTAAAAGTTGCTGTTGTCTAGGTATAAGCTGTTACAATAATTTTGGGTAAATAGATTAGGACACTTAATAATCTTAATAATACTATATTGAATTCAGCAACAGATGGACAAATAAATTAGAGACAGGAAAATAAACAGGTAGATAAACTCAACCTGTTTGGCTAGAGGAAGAGAAGGATGAAAAGTAACTTAGTTACAGTGTATATGTACTTGTGCTTGGAAGCTGAAAATAATTAGGCAAGGGCATTTCAGCTTTACTGACGAATGTATATTTATCTAACCTCAACTTTCAGCCAGTGTCTGGAAGCTGTTCCTTATGTGAGTCAGAAACTTTCCAGTGATTGGAAGATGAAGTTAAACAAATTCCATCTCAAAATAAGAATTTATTTCTTAACAGAGAAAGTTATTAAAGATCAGAACCTGTTTTTCCTTCACATGAAGATGGTGAATTCACCATTAGTTTAAATACTGTTGTAGAACAGGGACACATTAATCCAGCTTCTGAAAGAAAATGTGCAGCCTGTGGGAAATGTTGATGAGAGAGGACTGATGTGTATTTGCTACAGGCTCTCTAATGGATTCCTTGTTATTAAAAGGATACAAGGCATTAATGGAAACTTTAGTCTGTCTTGTTCCTCTGAAGTGCTTTCATCTTACTCAAGTTCTCAGGCATGAGTAGATAGGGATAAGAGGATGAAACTCAGTGGCTTCAGAGCATTGAGGTTTGAGTACATCCCTGTGGACTTGCATGCAGTGAAATGATGGATATCACATATATGCAGCAGCTTTACAAGGAGTCCCTCTATACCTGAGCCTTTGCACAAGCCACAGGGTACACAGCTCCAATTGTCCCACCACTGTCAGTGTTGCTGGATATCACCTGGACCTTCCAGGTAAAGCTTATTCTGGGGTGCCTAAGTTTGTATCAGGTTTGCATGTCATTAGGAGACCTATCATTCTGCTGACGAGCATCACATGAGTGTTCCAGTCAGAAACATACACTCCCAGGGATCATGCACATTTTCCTAGAGATGGAAACAAAGACTAAAATGAAAGCAAGGGATTGGAGAGAGGAAGCTGAAGTGTGTTCTGTTACAATAACTGGAGACCAAACAGGAGGCACCCTGTTACCTACAGTGAGACTAGTGCTTAGATAAGCAAAGGAAATGGGGGAAGAAAACAAATGTGAAGCGCCTTTCCCAAGATCATACAGCTGGCCATCTAGGAGCCTGTCCAACCAGCTGGGGCTCTCCTTCCTAGTCCGGAGCCTATGAATCCTCCAGCATTTTTGGTGCAAGCCACTGAATTGAAATATATTTGTAGTTATGACTCTTGCAAACAGAAGTAGTCAAGGAGAAAATTTCATCTTTTGCTGGTTTTGCATTGCAACTAGTTTCCACACCTGCATAAAACAAACATCAGAGGCTTCAGGAAAGACATCCTGACCATTATTAATGTGCAGTAATGATGGAGCAGTGACCTAAATACAGGGAAATAATTGTTTGTATTTGTTCATATTAAAATTTTCCTCTCCCTGTCTCTGGTGTCTTTTATTTGACTCTTAGTGTAAATACTTGTCTGTTGTCTAAAGCATATACGCTGTTTATTGGTTGGGAGCATGAAATAAGTCTCCAGATGTCAGATCAGGCTCTTCTTGTCCTTCTCCTTCCCTCATTAATGAAAACATTGAAAAAAAGGCAATACCAACAAAAGAAGATTCTAACAGAGAAACTGTTTTCAGTGAACCTCTGTACACCCCTCCCGTACACTCCTCCTCTGTACATCCTACTGTAACTCACATACAGGAACATTTGTAACACATGCCCCTAGACAAGGGTAGCAACTGGCAGGCATTCCCAATGTGCTGTAATGGGCTACAGTTCTCTGGAAAAGTGAGATTTCATCTTCACAGCTATGCTGAGCCAAAGAGGGAGCTGGAATAAGAAATGCTGTCAGCGACTCTGGCATGGTAACACACTAACTCAAGGTATTGTGAAAATATTACTTTTAAGTAGAAAAACTTGGTAAACTGGCTAGAGTAACAAGGAACATGACACTGTCTCACTGTCTCTTCTCTCATTATTTTAAGAAACCTCATTTTAGAGAACCAGAAAGACATCTTTAGCCTAAACTGTGAACATTCTGCTATACTGTCCTGTTTGGCACTCAAGCCTTCAAGACAGTCAGTTCCTTAGATTTTCAGAGGTACAGTAAGGAACCTCCCCAACCACACAAAATCCAGCTATGATTTGATCCATATGATTTGATCCATCAGCCTGCAATGGTATATTAATTTTATATAATATTTTTTCAGGTCCTGTAATCTCAGTGCTCAATGCACCTACAGGAACGAATCCTGCTTCCTAGAAGAAACAAGGGCAGCTGCAACTGCAGCATGGGAGGGGAACTGCAGCATCTCTGTGTGGCTGCCTGTTGCTCCCCTGGTCACTCCTGCTTTGCTTTGTCCTGCCAGGCTGTGCTGTGCTGTACTGGGTTGGGCTGATGTGGACTTTGGGGAAGTAGGCTGCATTCTCACATGCCCAATCTCTTCCCACCTGCTGTCCACCCACTGCATTGCAAGGGCCTGAAGGGAACTCCGGAAAAGATATTAATAAACTATGTCGGAGTAAGGGTCAGCAGAGGAGCACATACACTGCTTAAATTAGTGTGCTATATTTACAGCAATACTTGCAAGCTGCAGTCACTGAAAGCCTCTTGAAAAGAAATGTGGCCTCTGTGCCCATGACAAATCATTATTTCTTTCCCTGAAGTTATAAGTATGGACAACCACGGTAATGACTTATCAGATATTTTAAACTAGGATTATATCTGTGCTTCTTTTTAAAGGTGTAGTGTAAAACTCTGACTGATCTCAGTAGGAGATTAGACAGAACAATGGAAAATATTCTAAAAATTCCTAATAAAGTAGTCCCTCAGTCATGAATAAGCACATAAAGATGCCTGAAAGAACAATTATTTTTTCATACATGTGATGGAAATAAATCGTGTTAAATGAAACAAGTAGAAATAGATGCAGATAATGAGAATTCAGCATGGAAGTTATTTCAAACTTCTATTTTTCAGATTCTCATGAAAGCAAAAGTCTTCTAATTGTACTCTATTTTAGCACCTAGGAATCAATACTCAAGTCTCAATGAACCCTCTGTGCCAGAGCCAACCAGTATCCAAATTTGCAAGCTTTGCTGCCTCCATAGGTGGATGACTAGCACTGTGTTGAAAGTACCACGAACATAGGTGTTTGCACGTGAGGAGATACCATTTTGCTGATAAAACCTCAGTATCACTCTTCAATACTTGTTAGATAATAAAATCTGGAGGATATGTTTCTACCTTGTGGGGGAAAACAGCCACTTTTGGATCATGAGAGAAAATAGATTACTTGAGACAACCTTTGACCACCCATAAAGTATAGATAAAGGAGAGGAAATGAAAATTAGGGTAGAATGGTTGACAACTTTCAGTTTGGAAACTTTGAGCTCTTTTTATTTTTACAGCTGCCACTGCAATTTCAGAAAATAACTTAGTTCTCTAGCCTTCTCCATCTGGGCATCTCAAGCTTTGTCCGTTTTCTGGTGTAGAAATAAGTTGAAATAGTGACATTTCAAATGATGATAAACTAAGCTCCAGAAACTTAGATGAAGTTTGACTTTTCAGTCCTTGGCAAGATGTGAAAACAGAAATTAGTGCCCTTATATGTAGTTTCGTGCTTCTGTAGCTTGGTCTTTCTCAATATAAACCAAGAGAAATCCAAACCCAAATTGGAATATGCATGAGCTTGTCTGAGACCAGACTATGCTGTTGTTCTTTTTATAAGAAATAACTCGGGCCCCACCTTAATACCAAGCAATGAACATTTGTGACATTTGAGCAATTGGTTTCGCAGACAATATTTCTGATGGTGACTGGGAGAGGATGTTGTGTGGCTTTTCTTTCCCTCTCTCCTCTTCCCCCACCCTCCACCCCCACTGTTGGTCTTGCTGCTGTGTCTTTGTCATACTTTGTACGATGGCATGTCTACTTTGGGAAATGATGATTCCAGTGTGGGTGGATGGAAAGAGATCTGCCAGAGGGTGCAAATTTCAAATTGCTTCCACGGATACACCCTTCTGTGCTGTCTTCTCAAGATACCAGAAAAAGTCTCTAAGGAATGCCTGGGGCTTGACTCTTGGTGTAAAGATAGACTTCTACACCATGCATTTTTCTTTCAATATTAAGGAAATAGACAGCATAAATATGGTTAGTGAACTTAAATTGCCTTAATCACTTTTTCATCGAGGAGGCTATTATGAAATCCTTACTGGAAGTAGTACAATATTTGTATTTTTGTTCCCTTATTTGGCTTGGAAAATTAAAATGCTGCTTCCATCAAGGTGACTCACCATTGGTGATCTTTACACTAAAGTCAGATTACCTAATTTTAAAATATTGATAAGTACAATGCATAAGAAGTATTCCAAAGTAGGTGTAGTGCTTACCACTGTAAGTGTGGCATATGTATATTTTATAATATATAAAGTATATGAATATACTTTGCTATGTGAAATAGATGGGAAATGGAAACACCAGGGAAGTAAAAAAATGTGTCTAAAACAATGTTAGTAATAATGACATACCATATCTACCTCAGCAAATAACATGCTTTTCTCAGATGAGAAGAGTGCCTGTGTCTAGCTGGGTAAACTTGCTCAGTTTCTGGTTTCCTGCATATCTGTCCTTATTAAAGGGAAGTGCAGAAATTCAGCTGTGCTGTAGCCTGCACTACTGACTCTGTTTCAGGAGCAAGGGCTGGAGAGAGATAGTACAAGACAGAAAACAAAGGTTTCAGAGGCAGAATATTTACAGCAAAGTATTAACTCAAGAAGTCTCTTGTTTAGGGAATGTTTTGTTTAGATTGAAAAAATGTTTACACCCCTATTTAAGGTATTTTTTTTGTTCAATGTGGTGTATAAAGATTCCCAAGGGGATGTTTCACTGGAGTTCTGAGTAGCCTACAGTGTCTTTGTGGATTTAAGGTTTTGTACATGAAAACCTTTGGCTGCTGTAACTGCTTCATTTTCCTTGAAGAACTAGACCAATAGGTCTAGTCTGCTTTCCGTTAGCTTGCATACATGTGTTTGTTACCTAGCTTATAAGAAAACTCAGCTAACTCATAATTTCTCTTCATCAGAGCAAGATGTAAACACCAAGGGAATAAGCAGGTCTGTCTGCGCACACAGGCTATATCCCTTGGATCTATCAAACTTCTTTTCCACGGATACTAACTTATGCCTTCCTCCCAACAGCCACACTCAATCACTACAAACTCATAATGATTAGAAGTCATGGGACTTGTTAATAATAATATAGATGGAGTTGCTTTCACAAATTACTGCTTGGAGTAGAGCACAGTGCTCTATTCAGTGTATTTATGTGATACAGGAAAAAAAAAAGTGAATACATGGTCTGTGCCAGGGATTTGAAAATAGTATTATTCTATGAAGAAATCATAGAAAAGAGATTCATCAAAGCTTAGGCAGTAGTGCCCTGTGTTTATTAGCTGAATTAGTGCTATGTGCTGGTTACTGAGAGTGAAGAAACTATAATATTTTCTTTTCCAAAGAACCCAAGTTCTTCTGATATGAGGACACTTTTCAGGCTGGGTTAGATTCCAGGAAGTCTCAAACTAGTTTAAAATCCATATTCAAGTAAATATGGTGTTCCCTTGTCAAAGAAATTAGACAGACTCTCATACTGTTTGACTTAATTACAATGTATTAGGCAGATGTAAGAAGTCTTAATATTTTACTGACACTTCTTTTTGATTTACTGCATTGACATAGAGGTATTTATACAGCTATAAATTCTTATAGAGTAAAAACAAACAAACAAACAAAAAACAAACCTCAAAAAAGAAAACTAGTTGATGTGACATATGGAGTTACAATCACAACTTTGTTACAGTATTTACAGGTATAACTGTGGCTATAGAGAGATGTACTCTTTTATATCTACTTGTACAATTGAAGTAGTGCTGCTAAGAGACATCCTGCTGGAAGAATCCCTTGAAGTCAGACCATTTAGCTCCTATAACCCTCATCACTGAAAAAAGAGGCACAGATATTTGAAAAATGAAAATTGTCTATGGCTTATATTAGTAAAAATAATTAACATTAAAATAATTAATGTCTTCTTCTGTCTTTCACAATTGTGAAGGCAAAACTTTTGAGGTGGGGTCAAGTCAAATATAGGTAAGTGACATATTGGCAGTGCAAGGGAAAAGAAAAAAATGAAGGATAAGTAAAGAACAGACGAGGTGTGAATATTTTAGGTGATTATTTATTTGTGAATTTGTATTGACGATGAAGTATGATCTTATCAACATTGTATCAACAAACTTGTGTGCATGTAGAAGGAATATATCTGTTCATTATGCACATCTTTCACTTTCTGTGCCCATGTAATGTATGTTTGATAAAGATATACAGAGCATGGTATTTCGGCTACTTTATGTTGTCTCATATGTTTGTGAGTATATATTATGCATACATATACATATGCATAATGTATACATGCAACAAGAAAGACACATGTATGTTTAATGTGTAAGGATCACATCTGACAGTGTCAGTGATACAACACAGCTGTTTTAAAGTGGTTAGCTCACCACTTATCTATTATAGCTAGGAACAATATAATTAGGAACATTATTATTGTATTATACTACCTCTAGGGTTTCCAAATAGAAAAAAAAAAAAAGAAAAAGGGCAGATGCAAGTAGGTGCTGTTTAGGAATGACAAACTGTATCATGTTTTTTAAACATGACAAACTGAACCTGAGTTCTCAATGGAATGAGGAGGCCAAGATACTGACTCTTCAGCCTCCCACTACAAACATCTGCAAATCGTTTGTTTTCTGCAAACAGTTTCTGGTCTTCATTGATTAGCCTGCTGTTAATGTGTCTCGCTCCTCTTTCATGGAGATACATGAACCATGAAAACAGCCTGCTGCATGTTGCTTCTTTGGTGTTTAGAAGATCTCACCTTGATAGTATCAAATTTCAGGATTTTGTAACATATCTAAGTTAGCAAACAAGCCCATATCTAGTCCACTTAGGCAAAAACACAGGATCTTGGGAAATGCATAAATGGACAATTATATGCATTTAGAGCCCTCTTGAAGGGCTTCAGTAGGTGTTTGTGTATGTTCTCAAAGCATTTAGAAAATCACTGCCAGCAAATCAGATAACTCGAAGTTGATAGAGTTAAAGCTACTCTACTTCCTAAAAATATTTACTATTGACACAAGAAAACAATACTTCAAGTTTGGGACCGCTAAGCTTTGCTGCACATCTCTGAATCTTAAGTTAATGAACTATAGCCTTATGAGAATTTTAACCACATCAAAATGTGAATCTGGAAGGAGCAACACTGAAACATATTTTAACTCTCATGTTCAGAAGCTTTTGAATAGTTAGACTGTCTCAAAGTCTCCTTACTGAGTCTGACGTAAATATAATTCTACAATATACTGATAAAAACAAAAGTATATAGTAGCATATATTCTTACAATTACAAGCAATTCAGTTATCACAAGTTGGCAAATTATTGCCTATCAGACATCCACAGTACATAAGTCTGTGTGAGCTGCTTGCCTTTTGCCTGCTGCACTTGTGAAATAAAATCTATCACCATAAACCTCCTTTTTGGTTTCGCTTTGTTTTTGCAAGAGGGAGAAGCATGCAGATGACCCATTATAGCAGCTCACTTGACAAGTGGTAACTAACTTCTGACATCTGGATCACTCACAATGGTTATGTCTCTAACAAATCCTTTTATGCTACAAAATCATATTCTTTTTTTTTTCAGCAAAGAATTAACTTCGCAAAATTTTAATTTTCCAGTGAGGAAGAAGCTTTTAACTTGTTGGTGGAAGCATGCTAAGTATTGCTCTTGCTGTTTCACATGAAAGAAGAGCTTCTGAGAATGCTTAAGAAAACAAATTTTAAAAATTTAGTAAATTTTCACAATCTCAACCACAACTTTCCTTCATAACATAAGTTACAGGCACCTATGAGGTGAGATGCTCTGCACCATATACTCAGATAGATAGTTTGTTGCTTTGACTGAAATTCAGTGACATGGCTACACATTACACAAGCGAAAGTTAGACATAGCACATTAAATTCTTGCATTAGGCAACTACAGGCACTGACTTAAAGAATCTTCTTCTCCACTGAGAACTCTTCATTGAAAGTATGGCAGAAATAAAGTACTATGGGAATGTCTGGAAGCTACTAACTCAGACTTTGCCTTGATATTGAAATTGTCAGAGAACAAGATATTCCACAATGTTTTTTACGGCAAAGCCTGGTGTATAAGTATTTGCCAGAGCTCTGAGCCCATTAGGAGGCCCTGTGGCATGGTGAGCTTTGATGCCATGCAGCTGTGTAACCACATAATCATAGAAAACATTCAATAGTAACACGTAATAGTAATATTGGAGAAAAGCTAAATGTGAGAAAGGGCTACACAAAACTTTATCTGGAGCCATTCCACCTTGGCTCAGGAGTTGCTCAGCCCTCACCTTTGTCGTTGCCTGAGGAACACTGAAGTGTATCATGCCCAGCTGTATACCCTGATGATTTTGACTTAGCCTTTCTCACTTGGCTTCCTGGCTTGATCTTGGACCAGCCCTGCCACTACAGATTTGCTGGACATCACTGCTTTCTCAGCTGACCAGATTGACTGTGATAGCCCTGTTCTGCTTTCCTTGTCTGAGGCCTGTGAGAATCAAGTCAGAGAATACCCTACCCAATTAATCTCACTGTTCGCACAGGCCCCTGGTGCCTCTGCTCTTTTGGGAAAGCCTCACTCCTGCTGCTCTTGGACAGAACTGTTTTCTGGAGAAAAAATGATTTTTATTCTGCTCTGCATTGTGAACATAACAATTATTTTCTAATAAAGTCACTGTGATGGCCAATTTCATCATGTAGGCCAGACCTAAATGGATTTCCTACTTTCAGAATTGGAGATTTGATGGAGGTCATTATCCATAACCTGGAAAATCCTTTGCAGTATGGAAATAACATGTAGAGAATTAACAATAGAGTTGTGTGAAGCATTTGCAATGAAGCCAGACAGCACAAAATTGACCTCTTTGGGGATTTCATTATGAAGTCAAAAAAGTAGGCCTGTGTTGCCAAGAGTTTTTCTAGTGTTTGCTGGCAATACGGGTCGACCTTGCCAGCTTGTACTTTGCCTTGCAAGTCAAGCAGTGTTTGCAAATTCTTGTGGCTTTTATGCAATGTCAGATACAATATTTTTTTACATTTTGGTTTGTATTGCTGAACAGATTTCAACCAAATGCTTAGGAAAGAGAGAATAAGTTTAAATAGCTTGAAATTGAAAGAAAAATTGGCAAGAGTCTCAGTGAAGACATATCAGAATGTTTCTCATAAAAAGAACAAAATTCAGTATTTTATCAAAGACAGTGAGCAGGATAGCTCAGGTGTCTACTAGTCTGTTCTCTGATATTATTCTGAGAGCAGAATAATAGAAAGGGTTGTATGGAATTCAATTAATAAAAAATCAAAAGATCAGAATATGTTTAATGCCAGCCAACACGATCTAATGGAAAATAGGTCTTGTCACAAAACCCTGAATTCACTCTTTTATGAGATTACAAGTTTGCTTGACAAAGAACTCACATAGACATAACGTGCCTAGAGTTATGTCAGGATTTTTACTTCCTGGGATGAAAGAAATATAACATTGAATTATGTGGAAAAAGCAAATGTTAAATGAATTCATAATTAGTTGACATCTAATGGCAATTGGATGTCAACAAATTGGCATCCTATCTGGACAGGCTGGATCAATAGGCTGAGGCCTACTATATGAGGTTCAACAAGGTGCAGTGCCTTTTTTTTTTGGAGCTGCTCTATGTTCTTCACTCCTCTGTGAAATAGCTGAGCTGCTGTGGCTGTGTTGTCAGGAGCCAGAGGGAGCTTCTTGAATGTATTCATCCGGAGCGTGCCTAGGGTAAACAAGTCCAGGATACAGCACTTGAGCCTTGCACGTACTTGAAGAAGCCACTAAATGCAGAGATAGAAGACCCTGCAGAACACACAGAAAGAGGTAAAGGCTTAGTTGTCTTGTGGTCAAAGGGGTTGTCTTTAAGAAGACAGTGCTGGAAGCAATACCCAGCTATCACCAGGGATCATCTTGCATATGAAACCTCTAAGGTACCAGTTTGGCACCATTTGGTCAAAGCATCCCAGCATCTGCTTGGAAAGCAGAGTAGATTAATCTACGCATTGTGAGTCAATACGAAACTCCTTGTCTCAGGTGGGAGGTGGGGTCCATCAGAACTTGTCATGACAGAGAGAGAACACAACCAACCATCTCATGTTTGGATAGTTAAAGCTGTGAAATTGCCCACTGAATTTTGCAGAACCAGCTATTCTTACTTATGCTAATACTTCTCTTGACATCAACTGTACTGGAGGGATTAGGTGTCTAATTTTTAGAGAATGCAGAGCTTAATCCAAAGCTCTTTTTGGTCTTTATTTATGGGTACCCATAATGTACAAGCTTGGAAGTACAACACATGTACTTCTACATATATTATTCTTCTAAGCTTGTAGACAACATAGCAAAAGTGGTCAGTTACAGTTTGTAAATTAGAACAATTACAACAAAATCAAAATAGCTACAAACATGCCTGGGGAAGAGTAAGAACAAGAAAAAAATAAAAGAAAGATTAAGTCTATATGAATCTGCCTGTTAATACTCTCCTAACTTCTGACTGCTCTTAAGTTCAGAGAATGTCTTGAGCCCAGTACGGCTGTTTAGTTACCCTCAAAGGATCTTTCTTTCAAGTACTCATTCAGTTTCCTCTTGAACTCAATTAATTTGGAATTCAATGATTTAGGTAGTCCTGTTCCTTTTGCTTATATGTATATACGAGATCAAACATGAATGATTCCTAATGCACCATTTGTGGCAGCTCCACTCCTTCCTTCGTTTGGTAGACTACCTTAATTATAAGTTTTCAGGAAGTGAATTGTGCCCAACATTTTTTGAGCACCTTACAGTCATCTTCACATTCAGCATGGTCAATGGAATTTAAGCTTTTTAGTCACAAACAGCTGCTTACAATGAGCTATGCCACTCTTTCACCTGCTCTTATTTGTCTTGGCCTACTATATGGGGATACAGCATCTTTAAGAAATATTGACAGAAATCTTGGTTTAAAATGTTTTTGAAGCATTGTTGAGCACTCTTTTCCCTACACTGATATAACTGTTTTCCTTCTGCGATCATCAGTGGTGAAAACTTGTTAAAACAAAATTTAAAAAGATTGGCTTTGAAATTCTTGAAATCTAGATAAGGACTTTGACACAGCACCTGTAGAAGTTAAGTTAATTTTTCTTTATTAATTTTTAAACAAGGTATTATTTCCTTCTGGGATAGATGAGGACACTGTCTTCAAGACCTTGAAAAAATGGAATGTTGGGTCTCATTAGTACTGTCAGGCAGCAAGATAATGATTTGAGAAGTGGCTCATGAATGAGAATCTTTTTAAAGTAATTCCTTTGTTCCATATTTTAAAGGTTATTTGAACAAAGAAAATGTGCAAACTCCATCTTTCACAAAATGTATCAATATTAGAATAGGAGAGTGCTTTGAAATTTAAACTAGAATAATTGGTCTGCCAGCCCATGAGGCTGTAGTAGACACCTGGTCTCAGCTCAACTTATATAGAATCCTAGTTTCTTAGGTGGTAAGGAGATCTCAAATCCAATATTGATTGCAGTCCAATAACCTTTGGACCCCAAAGTCTCTTCAGGTCAACAATACAGTATATTACTGTAGTGAAATGAAAGAGTCAGCACAGAGAAGAAGTGTTCCCTCTCCTGTCACTGCTTCTCTGCTTGGTTATGTCTTCAGACAGGGGAGAAATGAGTTCCTTCATTTTAAGCATAACTAGTTCAGACGTATCACAATAAAAACATGAATAAAATGATGGTTTTCTCTTCTGAAACATTGTGAAAATTTTTATTTTATATTTCATCTCTATCATCTATAAGGAAATAAAACACCGATAACTGAACAGAACAAAAGCCAAACTATGTGATGAGAACCTACATGTTAAAAAGCAACTAGTAAGTTTTCTAGACTAACATAATATCCCTTAAAGCAGCCTAATCTTCAAATACATGTTGCTAAGTTTGGTCTGAAACTCGGAAGTCTTTACAGTCTGTTCTCTGTAGGCTCAAAAGTGGAGGCAACCAGAATTGCTAGCAATCCTGAAAATGTAGATCAAGAGGTTTAGATCATATGAAGTTGAAGATTCATTCTTAGTTCTTGATAATAATTATTATTAATAGGGAAAATGAAATCATTGAGATATCTATCTCATAGCCTTTGTTGAACAAGGCAGTTTGGAAATGCTGCCATCTGTTATTATGTACTACAGTGATTAGAGACAGGCAAAACTGAAGTCCTCCATTTCAGCAGTCTGCAGATCATGAATACAAGTCATCAAAACATAATGAGAACAAAACCCTGCACTAATGGGAAGAAAACTACTATATTTCAGTAAATAATTGTACAGCATTTCACTGCTAAGTATCTAAGACTAAACTCCAGAATACAAAACAGAATCTAATGAACAAACTCTTAATTTATGACATTGCCTTGCAGAGTTATGCAGAGTTATAGGGAGATATAACAGCATTATATTGTTAAAAAAAAATTAAGAGTTTCATTTCCTGCAAACAACTCAGAAAGTTTCCCCCTCACCTATTTATCTAGACTTAGTTCTTTCTTAATTGAACTGTGATATATCTGGTTGGGAGAAGGGGTGCATTTCTATTTTGAATTTCAGCCAAGGGAAGGTTTAGCTTGCAGTTGAGTTCCTTCCTGAGATATTTTTCCACTGCAACAGAGGTCCATGGTTACGGAGATCCGTGGTTAAGACTCAACCCAGCCCCCAGATAGGCTTGGGGATAGGCTTACGGCTAGGAGAGAGATCACAGATAGAGCCCCAGTGGGAGCGGGGCTACAAAGAAGTCACTTGCAATGTTTCCTACACACCACCTTTTTCTCCCAACCCACAGAATCAAGCTCAGCAAGTCCTTTCCAGGTCTTCAGAATAAGGCTTCATCTCTCAGCAGTGCTGTGTTCTCTGAACAGCAGTGTTAAAGGTGCTCAGTGCTATCCCCTTCACTACAAAGTCCCAGCAGAGACAGAGCAGCATGGCTGCTAGATACAATTTTGTTTAGATGAAGTACTGCACAGTTATACTGGTGCATTACTAATTTTGCACTGCAGGACTGTTTCTCCCACCATTCGCACCGACTGCCCTGGGAACTCCACTGCAGTAACTACATCACCCTGGTTCCATCAAGCACGAAGACTAAACCTGAAACAACTACATTGCCTGGTAGAATGAAAGATTAGCATATTTGGAGAATACTTCTTATGCATTTATTGTCAATAATTCAAATTTTCATAGCCCATGAATTTGTCATTAAAATAGCATGGTTTTGGAACCATCTTTTAAATCTTTTAAATTTAAAATGTCACTGCCCTTGGAATGCAGTTTTTTCTCATTTAAAACTAAATTTAATAGAAATTCTTCACATGACAATGTTTTAGAACCTTCCAGGATATTTTGGTTCTGCAATAAGGCTAGGCTGTATCTATGCACCTTTTGGGAAAAAAGCAAAAAATTATATCCGGCCTATTGTGTAATTTTATGCAGTCCTCAAAAACTAAAGTCACTGTAACTGTAAGTGCTCAATTTGAATAGTCTCTACCTGTTTAGCAAGACCCTATTATGTTCCAAATACATTGTTGGCCTGGTCATAGTCTCTTGATAATGAACTGTATGAAGCAAGTATTAATTCATTGTTAACTGCTTTATCTCAAACTACGCAGACATTGCAAATTCATTAGCATTTCAAAGCAAAGATTTGCTCAAAATATTCAGATTGGCTTGAGAACACCTGCTTTTCACATGCAGCAAATAAGGTATACGCATTGTCTGAAAGGCAAGCTTCAATCTCGTCATGAAATTCAGTATATCTGAAACCAAAGGATGGAAAAGGGCAATAGTAAATAAGATCAGTTTTGAAAGGTGTAAGCAGCATTCTAGAGATTTTTTTTTTTTTGTGTCTCTATACAAAGTGCACAGTCATATATTGGAGGTTGAGGTTTTTGCCAGGCATTTCTGTTCCTAGAGTCGCCTCAGCAGTGGCACAGAAGCATCAGCAAGAGGGGAAAAATGTGGAGTTTGCAGTGCTCTGGCACATGACTGGCATCTCATTGTAGAGCTGCTCAAAGAGCAGCTGCAGAGGAAAGTAAATGTGCTGCCTCCCAGCTCCTCATCCTGTCTTCATATATGAAGACAGCGCATTAAAGGAATAAAAAAAAAATGCAAACAGTATTTCAAACAGTGCTGGCAGAAATGTAGAAAACAGCTGAAAACCTTAAAGTCTTCTGCATGATATGTATAGGAAGCACAGAAGAGAGGAGTGCCAGGGCATCTGGAAATGATCTGGCTGAATTTTTAAAAGGCTGTAAGTAACCATCAGGAAATGTTTGACTGTAAAATGCAGAATGACACAGTGGGTATTGCACTTTTCAAGAATCCAGAACACTTAAATTCTGTCTTTTCTGAGGGGTTTATCTGATTGAACATTGATATACACGGTAAAATTGTCTGAGTTTAGTACTTTAACTATGAAAAAAATATATCTTTTAATTATGATTAATTTTATTTAATTTGGTTATGTGCATTGGGAGGGGGAGGTGATGAGTTAACATGGAGAGATGACTGTATCTCTGATATTTGGTTAGAAGAATCCTGTCTCTATCTTTGAGACACTGCTAACCTTTTGCTGTTAACCCCAATATGATCCATTTATTCCTTGCTGAAGCAGGGATATTTATCTCAAGAAGAAAAACAAAGCTCAACCATTTATTTTTAAGGATACTTGGATAGAAGGTATTACATGTATATGCAGTACTGTATGGAGTTAAAACCATTTTTAACAATACCAATGTTATAATAGTCACTGTCAACCAAAAGAAACTACCCACAATGCAGCTGGAAAGGCATACGAATGATCATACCTGCAATGACATAATCCTTTGTAATTACTGAATTGAAGAGAGATGTCTCCGATAGCTTTCTTACTTGCACATGTGAAAAACACTAACTATTTGACTTTATCAGGTTAAATACTATGCATGTAGAATCATAACACTTGGGGTAACTTTTACCTTTGAACTGATTGTTCAAATGTAAGATGGTTGGAGAGACATTTCAGCTGATGCCTGGTTGAACAGTTGGAAGAAATTTTAAAAATGGGCTTTCAATTATGAGATTAAAAAAATGAATTTTCTTGCACACCAGAAAAATTTCCCCCATGGGGAAATTCTCATGGGTCTCCTTCATATGTACCTCAAACTTCCACTTGGATTACAAACTGGTGAGATTATTGCAGCTCCAGAAGAAAACCTATGGATATAGATTAGATTCATCCCAACAAAACTGAGGCCAAAAGCTAAGGCACCTGTGTTACTATGACAGTCAGCTGTGGCCATCTGGAAGCCATAGATCAGTTGGTTTTCTGCACAGCTTTCTGCAAGAGCCTGTACCTTCAGATATGAGACAGAGAGACCTAGCTGACCATTTCTCATTATTTCCCATAATCCACCTCACTGAAGGGCCCAAATTTTAATGTAGTGATCGCAAACCCCAAAAGTAATCTCACAACCACCCTGACCTTCTGAATTTGAAGGCGTGCTAGCAGAGAAAATGAAAAGAAATACTTCTTCAGTGATAAGTATATTCATATTCTAAGGGGACAAGGGGTTTGTTTGTTACTTTTTTCTTAATTCACACCAGTTGATTGTAGACAATTTCTTGAGGTCCCAACCAAAAGATATTGTTCGTTGATTCTGTATTTCTATTAATAATCTCTAGAACTAGAGTTCTCAAAAAATATTTTCTGTCTTATGAGAGAGACATTAAATTAAAGAAAACCTCAAAACTTAGTCTCAAAAACTCTTACAAAAAGGACAAACTGTCAGAAGAATTTTTTATTATTTTTTTCTAAATGATATATAAGAAATAGTTTAGGGTTATTTAACAGAATCCAATGAAAACAAACTTTTCAGAAAAGTTTTTCAAAAAAGAAATCAATTACCATTATACTTTTTCAACACAAATTTCGTTATGATTTGTCTTAACTCTCTGAAGTTGGAAGAGATTTTTGCTGGGATGAGGTAGACTGCCCATCACATGAAGATTTCACATTCAGATTGGAGTCTTCTCTGAAATACAGACTGTAATTCAAGCAGGCATTGGTGTTAAAGGGGGAGTTACTGAGTGAGACTGTATTGACTGAGTCAAGCAGGTCAGACTACATAATTTTGATGGCACCTTTGGCCTTAAAAATCTATCTACCCGCATAAATAATGCATGAAACATTATACATGGTATACAATAATATGATTGTCTCTGATTTTCATTACATATGCAGCTGCTAGTCTATGCTTACCAAAGTTATTCCTTCATAAAGGTATGATGTTTGGGAAATTGAGGATATCAAGAAAAATATGAGTCAATGTGTTGCACGGGATTCACATTCATGAGCTGGCTGATAATTTTCTGATGCTCTTGTCTTCTCTTTTTCAGTTTTTTGTATCTTTTTTTTTTCTCCTAGCTACTGATAAGAAGAGACCAGGATTAACTAATAGAAATTTGTTCATGTAGAAATTCTCATTTCTTTTCCTTTATGCCAGTCTTTTTCCAAGTTCTTAAAGGGACTTGGTGTTTACCACCAATGTAATTACTTATGTCCTCAAAAGAGCTCAGAGCTCATTTAATCATGAAACACAAGGGTTATACTTCCAAAAATGTTCTCCTTTCGTAACTTGTTTTGAAATTCTTATCTTTATAAACATGTCTGTGCTTTGAGTCCAGTGAGGGTAAGGATTAGAAAGACGGGAATTAAAAACGCAGATGAAATGCCACTAACAAGAAATAACGACTGTTTGAAGGTAGGTGAGGAGGAAAGTTCTGCAGGGAAACCACCCCACCAGTAGACTGAAATACAGAAATTGGGAGGTATATAATGCACAAGAGCACTCTACTAAGCTTTGCGGAGGCTGGTGTGAGCATGAGGTCTTATTTGAGGGCTCGTTTTTCTGGAAAAAGAAAGGGAGCAGCACTTCAGAGGCATTCTCCAGACTTTTCAGACATGTCAAAGCCATATTTGACATTACTATTACAGGTAAAAAAGTTACAGAGAAAGGCTAGTCAACTCAGGCAATCAGAAGCAGAAAGCAATGGTTTCCATTAAACACATTTATGAGGTTTAGGTAGATTTTAGTAGGAAGGAAGGATGTCAGTGCTCATAATATTTCAATATGTGCTTCAACAGAAAAAAACCCGTCCAAAAGTATTTTATTAGAAAATATCTAAAGTCATATAGAAACACCAGCAAAAAGAACCTTCCAGAAAAATATAGGAGAAAAAAAAAATGAGTCTGATATGATAACTTTAAGGCTTTTTTCAAATATCAGACCACACCAGAAAAACTTCTGCTTCTGCTAGAAAAGTATAGAATGGCCTCTCTCAGGAGAAAAAAAACCAACAATCAAAGCACAACCAACCCAAATCAAAACAAAACAGAACAAAACAAAAACCCACCAAAAAATAAAAGGAAAGAAGATACACACCATGCTGCCAGAAAGTTTTAGGAGTTATAGTGGGAATTTTTAAAACAGTCAAGAGGGTGCTTTATGTACCAGAAGGTTGTTACATGACATGAGGCCTAACATGACAATGAAGGTCCAATCCTCGTCCAGAGATACTATTAAAAGATTTGACACTTATTTCAGTGGAGTCTAGTAAAAATCAAGGTCCAGATCTCCCCCATTCCACCCCTGGAATTTAAGCACCAATCTCCAGTTAATGTCACAGTAACCAAAAACCACTCTGATATTACCTAACCCTGCAGGTGTCTGAAACTTATTGGAATCTTCCCGATCAGCCTGAAAACTCCCAAGGTTCCTCAGCTTCTGTTCCTACATGTTTTCAGGAGCACCTGGCTGGGGATTTGACGCTGATTCCTGCTTCACGGCCACTGTGATGAAAAGTTAGGGTTGAGAAGTGCCTGAGGCTGCGGCTTTGTGTAGTTTTTTGTTTAATTTGGTGGTGCAGCTGGCTGACAAGGTTCCTCCCCATCTGTCATTCTCACTCCCAAATTACAATTTGTTTTCAGCTGCACTCTTGCATTGGTCTGTGACTCTTTACTGGAAATGGGACTTTTAAAATGACCACTCTTTGGAAGAAAAATTAAAATTAAAAAATAGCTGCTTCAGTACAGCTCACTCTTGTGGTCTGGCTTACAGTTTTGGTTCATGTGCAATTACATCAGAAAAATGGAGCAGACAAATCTCTGTGTTGTTAAAGCAGGAGCACGATGGCAGGTGGGATGCAAACATGGTTAACAGGTTCTACCATGAGAGGGGATTGCAGCACAGGTCCCCTGAGGGATGCAGCCCACCAGTTGTACTCTCAGCATGCTGAATTCCTTCTGTCAGTGCTGTGGGCATTTCGGCCCTGATCCATTTTTTGTGCAATAGTGATAAAGGATTGATTGATTTTGCAGCCATAATGTATCTATGTGTAGGTTTTAGGCTTTGCCTAACATGAGGGAGCTTAAGACATATATTTTGAAGAATACAAGAATAAGCAGGTACAAGGTCATGTCCAACTTGTTGAAGTGAGGTTTACTGAACTGGACATTTGATTGCTTCTGTTTTTTAATAATGACTGTGCAATGTAAAAGAGGAGTAACAATGAAACCTCAGTCACATAATGCAACCTTGCTGGAACTCTAGAATCATCATAAAGCAAATGTTACTTTCTGAGCTATTTTCTCCTTGCAGAACTATTTTATGGTAAAGTTTGAGTCAACACTATGAGCATGTGCTGGTTTTGTCTCAGGTAGAGTTAGTTTTCTTCACAGTTACTAGTATGGGAGCATGTTGTGGATTAGTGTTGAATGCAGGATTGATAATACAGAGATATTTTTGTTATTGCTGAGCAGGGCCTACACAGGGCCAAGGCTTTTTCTGCGTTTTGTCCTGCCATGCTGGTAAGGAAGTTGGGGATGCTCGGGAAGTTGGGAGGAGATACAGCTGGGACAGGTGACCCAAACTTACTAAAGGGACATTAAGACCCTATGACATAATGCTCAGTATATAAAGTGGGAGGAAGAAAGAGGAAGGGGGGGACATTTGGAGTGATGTTTGTCTTCCCAAGTAACCGTTATGTGTGAAGGAGCCCTTCTGGAGATGGATGAACACCTGCCTGTGGGAAGCAGTGAATTACCACCTTGTTTTGTGTTGCTTGCATGCACAGCCTTTCCTTTCCCTATTGAATTGCCTGTATCTCAACCCGAGTTTTCTGCCTTTCACCCTTATGATTTGTTCTGCTATCCTGCTGGTGGAGGAGTGAGCAAGCAACTGTGTGGTGGTTGGCTGATGGCTGGGGTTAAATCACTGCAGCAAAATCACTATTTTTTAGGTCTGGAATATGAAAAATATTATATTTTAAAAATTAGGCTCATTAATGTAGTTCTGCTCTATGGCAGCCAAAGATCTTAAGAGCAGTAAAATATAAGACCGCATGTGAGGCCTTCCTTACTAAAACCACAAAAATTACTTGTCTTATTGGGGCACAAGAAGGAATGGAAAGCGGGAAAGAGGTGATGCAGTGGCAATGCCTGAAGCCATGTTCTCTGGTGCGTTTCCCTATACTAAACAGTCTATGAATGCCCTGCAGCAGACTGATTTAAATGTTTCAATGCACTGCTGACTTCCAGGTGAATACTTGCTGGCACAAAAGTAAGTTAGAATGAAAATAGATTTTAGAGGCATGGCCTGTGTGTTGAGCTGCATGGTTAAATGTGCCAAACTGCTTTCAGGAAAGTATTTTCAGGTCCGGGTTTGGTTCACTTCGAATGGAGATGTACTTGCAATTGGCACAGAAGATGCTGGCACAAGGCAGTAATTGGTAGCCAGGAACGAAGTCAGGAATTTTTTATTTAGCAGAGCCAGCAGCGTATCATTGAAGAGAAACATTCACCTCAAGGATCAGAGGCACCATTGTGTATCTCTGACAGCTATCTCCTGTACCTCATCAGGGTGAGCCATGCAAACATCTCTGAATAGCATCTTGCTTGGTTTTTTTTCCTGTGGTGTTTGCCTGAGATATATGATGTGGAATGAGAGCAGAGAAAGAGAGAAATGACCCCACCTTTGAAATCATGGCAAATCCCCAAAGCTCTTCAGGATATTGGGTGATGTTATCCATTTGTATTTGTCTGGGGGTAGTTGTTTTTCTCTGACGAAGCAGGGAAGTTAATTAGACTTTACTGAAGTAACAATGAAGATTTAAATCTCCTTCCTTTGCTATTCATGAACAAATAGACTAAAGATCCTCATCTCACTGAGGCAACTCACACATGCATCTGGTATCTTTTACTGCAGCAGATTCTTAGCAGTTTCTCAGTTAAGGTTTTCAGAATTCTTTCAGATCCTGCTACTCGTCTGAATAATCTAAATGTTTATTTGCGTGTACATATATGTACTTAAAAAATAATTGATTGACTGATGGAATAACTGTATGTATTTGTATTCTGTGGACATTTGACCATGTTTTGGTTTTAGTTATTTCAGATTGGCATTACATACTAAAAAATAGCCAACTGTAACAGAAAGTACTGTACAGCATTTTATTATTTTCTTTCACTTCTTCCTTATAGTGCAGAATCTGATTCTAGTCTGGGAAGGAGCTCATGGGTGACCTGTACAGCATTTCTCACAGGACAAGAACCTAAGTCATGACATGAAGGTGGCAGAAAAGGCCCCTTCATCACAGAGGCACATTAGGATAACTCACCTTTCCTTAATTTCAAGCTAGGGTGCTTTGCTAACCACTGAAGTACTGCTTCATATATTCAGCGTCCGGAGGACAAACTGCCATGCAATGTACAAATTACACCTTTCTCTAGCTGACACACACAAACATAATCTTCTGGCTGCTGGCTTGGAGGAGCTTGTTACTGATGCTCATGCTAGTAACTGGCCAGTCAGAAATTTTTCAGGGAAATATTTTTGTGTCAGGAAAGTGCTGATGCACCGAGGTGGACTGTCTTACAGGGAAATGCTGAGCTAGACAGAAGTTTAGGTAAGAAGAGATGCTCAGGTGCACTCTGCTGTGTCTTGTCAATGTCAAACCCAAAGAGAGAGGGAGAAGCTTTGTCCTTTCACCCTTTCTTGCCCTCAGGCCATGAATTGACACCTGAAAGCCTCTGTGTCCACCCTGGGCTCTGGGAACAGGGACAGATCAGGGACCAAAGATGAGCAGGGCTCTACCTACTCCAGTCAAGGGCCTGTATCCTTGAAGGGATACACCCACTGTGGCCCCAGGCACTAACCTTGCTGGGGATCCTGGTGGTATCCATGCAAAAATGTTATGAATGTGGGATGAGGGAGAGACCCATAACTTTTCCAAAGTATTTATAAAACAGGGAAACAGATTCTTGTTCTGATCCTACCCACAGTTCATGGGACAGATTAACCATGTTAGTCTGTATCAGACAACCACTCCCAAGACCTCCAGCCAGCCAGTAACAGCTAATACCGTCTTTCATTTAAGGAAGATTTTGCATGGGGCTCCGTAGGCAAGCTCAACTTTTAAAATTAAACTTTCAGTCCACACAGTAGATTGAATAATTCATTTTCCTACTACATAAATGGTAGTTTACTGATTTCAGTTCCTGAACTTGACTGTTGTAAGGAACCTTCTGGACCATTTCTCAGCAGTCCCAGAGCTCTGTGGAGGCACAAATATTCCCTTCCCTGGCTCCAAACATCACAGCTATTTCTTATATATATGTTTATTAATATACACTTACAGTGCACAAGCAAGGACACATCACTACACAGGAACAGCTTGGCATGCGGGTGGGGAGTTAAAGTAGCAAAGGGATTGTATGAATATACAATTTGTGTCCTTTTAGGAATATTCCAGACTAACAGTTTCAAATGTAGAGCCTGGCAGTGATTTTTGTTTAATTTTTTTTTTCACTATTACCATACTTTTAGAAGCACATAAAGAATTTTAAATTAAAAATATAAAAATCAGAAAGGTGATTTTTGTTAGAAAATGGCAATCTGATACTCTTCATTGACACCTCCTACATTCAATGTGATTTTTCCAAAGCTGTGGAGCCTGTAGTGCAAGGGCTTTTTCACATTTTCTTCCCACAAAGGACTTATTCACTCTAAGATCTGCAAGTGTTGTGACATGGACTTGCAACTGGGTCACTGGTAAATTCTCTCTACACCCAGGACCTCAAGGCAACATGTGATGCAAACTCGATAATTTATGAGCCCCAGAATTGACCTACCTGCAGTTCCTAGATCCCTAGCAGAAAGGTTAGATCTCCCAGGAACCCCCAGGGTGAATCCAGGGTGAATCCATAGTCCTGCACACATGGTCAGAAGCTTGTAAGATCAGCTTTTTCTTACTATATTCATTCTCCTTCCTACATTTGGAATTCCTGGGTCAGTCTTCCAAAGTTTACAATTCCAGGGTAAATCTGGCAGTGTGTATCATAGCACCTTCAGACTCTAAAACCAGTTGATCCTCCCCTTTAATAGCAGCAAAATTAGAAATGCAATCTGCAGCAAGGTTTCAGCAGCATACATTCCATCAGAACAAACAACATCTTTTGAAAATTTAGCTGTTACTGTGTCTTTTTTTCAGATTACTCAAAATAAACACATTCAAATTGCCTAATTGCAGATTCAGCTGACTGCTCTGCATTCCTGATCACAAGCTCGGCTGGAGCAGTGAGTTTTTGATGTGGAACCCCTGATCAGTTCCATGTTGTGCACACTGGTTCTGTTTCCAAGGCAAGTCCATGAGATTCCATTAAGAGGAAAGGACGCAAGAATGCTGGAGGTGTGAACTGAGCCTGCTTCAAGCTCTGATGGGTCCAAAGTAGTGTCTGGGCCTTTGGACAGCTTCAAACCATATGTGACATGGTGATATTCAGTTTAGACTAAATTTAGCCCAAAGTAAAGCCCCTGGGCCACATGTGGTGCAGATGTAGGGCCTCCAGCGGCTTTGATCCACTGGTCTGCTTTTATTGTGCTGAAATGTATACCAATATAGATAATGTATTAGAATATTATAAGTATAGATAAAATCTTGTATTGAAATTTAGCTTGCACTGAAAATCTTCAGGTTTGACAAATCTGATCAATCATAATCTGTCAGTCTTTCAATGCTCATTCATAAAGTATAGTGGAGAGTTCACATATTGGAAAAAAATCTGATTTTTATAACCCATAGTGTAATTTATTTTTTTGTTGCATGCCAGATGAATAAAAAGGGTCATTCTTCTAATGATAGTGTTATCCTCTGAGATAAATCAGATCCAGATTCTGTCTGTCCTCAGAAAGAAAACTTTTGGATTTGTTTGTTTGATTTTTTTTAATTTCAATGTAAATTAAACTGCTCACCTATCATCTTGGGCAAAAGTATACATTTATTAGTAGAAAATATTCCGTGTGAAAATTCCTGTCTGATATGCCTGATTTCCTATATTTATAAAGAACTATATTGGCAAAATGAATTTTGTTTATTAGCTTTTGGGGAATCATGTTATTTATGTACTGTACTTGCTGCTTTTTATTTATAGTGCTTCTAATTTAAAAGTTTTGCCATCCATTTGAGAAGTATAATGCATGTGACTCAAACTACAGACTGTACACATTTGAAGGATTAAATTAAAGAAATTAAGAAGAGACACGCAAATACAAAGCCCCACAACACGTTAGTGCCCACTCCAGTTAAGGGGAGTGGCAGCAGCAGATAGATTTGCTAAGTACATGCCGTGAGGTACCAACTTTCTTCCATCCTTTCTTTGCATGCAGGATCCTTTGTGTAGCCCAGATACTTGGTCACACCTATCTCCAGAGAGATGGCTGAGACAGGGATTGCAATAGCTGAGGTCACATGCTTGCTGTGGGAAACTGTTGTCTCCCCTCCCAGGTTTCTCTGTCTCAGGGCACGAGGCAAGAGCCATGACTGGAGGCAAGTCTGGTGTGTGAGGACAGTATAGACTCCTTATCCTCCATGGGAGCTGGTGTGTGTCTGATACTATGTGTGACCACGTCTCCCAGCTATTTTTGAGGCCACTGAAGTAATCTTCATCCTCTAGTGGACGTGGTGGAAATAGGGACTGTGGGACTTCCCCAGGATGTTGCTGTCTCACACACATTCTCTAAGGTTTGCACAGGGTGTGACATGTCATTCTCAGATCAGTGGGATGTGACAAAAAACGTTTAAGTGCTGCTTTGAGACATTTGGCGAGCAAATGAGCCTGATTTTTGAATGAGTAAAAAGAAAAGAAATTAAAAATAACCCATAATTTGCAATTGTTGGTTCAAAGCCATCACTGCATATTTCTGAATAGCAAATATTTTTAAAATATTCAGAACTCTCAGAATTTATTCACACAACCCTGAGATAATCTGTATTATCAGAGAATATTACTGCAACAACTAGCTACTCTAGTCATCTGAGTTTATCATTACAGCAGTTTGTAGGTAAGTACAGTGGTCATAATTTTGCAGTGTGGGAACAAGTGTAAACAAATATAGCATGGTCAAGGCCAACTAACATTTTAGTAATGTGATTTGGTCTCTGAACTCATGGCAACTTGGAGTGATTTCCAGCAGAATACAATGCAAAACATAATAAATCTATCTTATCTGAGATAAAACATTTGAATATAACTACCTTAGTTATTATATTCCAGGGAAAGATAAGAACAATTAACCAGGAAACTTGAAACATCGTGACATTTGTGGACAAAACTAGTGTCATACCAGACTGCATTAACCGAAACATGAATAGTCTATAAGACAGATGAAATTCTCTTGGTGCTCTCTGCAGAATTGCTAAGGTTTCAATCAAGCAACTATTCAGTTTGGGCCACAGGCCACAGACCAGCACTGGTGCAGCAGCACTTACAATGTAAGCCTCAAGTGCTGTAGAATGAAAATCCTTAGGCACACGTGTAACATTTTCCAGGATATTTTCATCATGAGAACTGAAAAGTGTAGTTTTAAGTTCTGATCTTTTAGATTCTGTACCTTGTAAACAAACAGGACTAAAACAAAATTCCTGGCTTTGCTCCCCTCTTCGGGAAAGGAGTCTTGAAATCTTCACTGGATGCTCCAGCTTTCAGAGGAGTCTCTGGTTCTCTGTAATTTTGGCTTGAAAGCTCCGGGAAGAACACCTCACTTCAAAACAGACTTATTGTCATTCAACTTCTAGGTGGAAAGTTCTGTGTAGTTGTGCATAATGCACAGCACTGATATCTTTGATCTTTTGTATTTCTATTCACATTTACAATTGTGGAAGGTACACATACAATTTATTTCAAATGCTTCTGAAACTGTTTCCTTCTGCCTTCAGGGATGTTATATTTTCCTAATGCAAATGTATTCATTTGTTGTCATATTTCTAGATCTGGAATTACTTTCCACAGACTGACTCTGAAAAATAATGAGCATGCACACTTTATTATAAAAATCACCCATACCCATTACCATTAGCAATGAAGGTTAGTGTCAAGATTTTCTGACCAACAGAAATGTGTGAATTCATAACAAGATCTAGTACAGTCAGATTTTAGCATCCTGTCAAACATTTAAGTAGAATTTAATGTATTCAAATCCATGTTTTACAGTGTTCAAGTTTACAAGCTTCTTAGCATTGATTGTATGATTATATAAACCCTTTTGGCTATTTGTACTGTAAAATAGTGAGAAAAATTAGTGGACAATTAATGACATATTCTTTCAAAAAACTCTCTATCTATTTCCATTTAACTCTCTCTCCCCAGTTCTGTAGGAGATTATTTTTTCCTGTACATTATTATTTTTCAGTTCCTATTATATTGCTACTACTGCCACCAGTTACACTGAACAGCTGAACGTGAATATGAAGTGGCATATTTTTTTCCAAATCAGTAAGAAGGCAACTACAGTTAAGTTTCCATGAAGGAAAAATACAATCAGTCCACCTCCTTTATCAGGTTCATGGATATTCAGGTAGTAAATGTTGACAAGTTTGTTTCTTTTAGTTATGTGTTTCTTCATGAAAACTGGAGCTTGTCCTGTAAGATGTGGAGCTTGTGACATGTTTTAATTGCTTCAAATATGGATTACTATAATATGCTACCCTGCATGCACCCATGCTTAGTGTAAGAACATTTATAAGTGGCATTTCTTGGATAAAGCTCCTTTCTTATAATATGATGTTGTCCAGGGAAAATGTGTTTTATCTCTGCTTCACAATATGTCCTGCTTCAAGTTGATTTTTCTGAAGAGTTTAAGATGACAGTTTTGGTCTGTTGTATTCAGTCCTAACTATGTGAAAGATCAATTTATTTCCTTGCAATACTTTCATTGCTAGTATAGTCATCAATGTACCTGAAGTTACATCCCTTAGAGTAAATGAATAAAATTCTTCAGTCAGGGTCCTGAAGGCTGGGATGCTTTTTTCCTTTTTTTTCTGCATTTCAATAGAACACTTTGTGGGTGTTTCAGAAGCTTTTACATATGTTTATGGGAAAACAGAGTAAGAATGTTGAATGGTCATTCTGACAAAAGGAGGAAGGGAAGCTTATGTGATGATGGGATCAGGTCTTTCACAGATGTTTGGACCTGCTAATGGAGAACTTGACTTTCCAGAAGTCTGAGTTTGACCTGAATAGCCTCTGTTACAGCAAATCAGTACATTTAAAGTCCAGACAGACTTCTTTAAAAATGGAAAGATGCTCTGCCGTCAAGCTTTTAAGGTCACCCTGTATTTTGGGACACTTAAAACTGGTGAGCAGTTAGTATCAAAGCACAGAAGGAACTCATCCCTAGCCAAGAGTTAGCAAGAATCAAGTTTTCCAGGGTGACATTCATTACACTGGAGGGACTGAGAATAGTGCTGTCCCTGCTTCAGCCTACTCAGATCAGACAAGATTGAGGTTATGTCTCCTTATAAGATTAATGCTCTGTGCTTGCAGTACCAGATTGACTGTTTTCATAAATAGAGCAAAATCAATCAATCTCTCAATCTTTCTTCCTTAGAGTTTAGATTTATTACACCTAAATAGGAACCAAAATAAAACACTTTTCTATATTAATGAATGACTGAAACGAGCCTGCCTGGAAATCTTAAAACTTGGGGATTTTAGACAGAAACTAACTTACAGACAAACTGTGGGGATCTTTTCCCATTCCATGTTTTCCAACAACAGTTAAGAGTCCAGTTTTCTCTACAGAAACAGATGTTTCTTTGCATTTGTGTTTTCAATAGTTATGAGTGCACAGAATGCAGGAATTGCAGATAATTTTGAATAGTTTATTATTTTATAGCAAACTTCAAAATGTTACTTAATTTTGATCACTGAAACAAGCTCAGAGTCACATTTCTTCAGACACTTTGCAAAATAGCTGATTGTGAGATCTCATGATAAATAAGTAGCTTTTTTTTCAGCATGTACCCACTGGCTACATCTCTACCCTTGTTGTTTCTCCTCATTTGTCATTCAGAGCAATGTGTTTCAGTACCACTCTGACCAACAGGTCACTGAGGTAGAATGGATTTGCTGACAAATAGTTAGGGCTGGTAGCTCAAAGGAAGGCGGTGCATTAGTCCCAACCCTCCCAGCCTTACAACTGTCGAAGCCACAGAAGTTGTTTTATAAAGCGGTCATGGAGCAAAACATTAATTTAAGGGATTTCTAGCACTTATGGCATGGGGTTTTAGTGTGTTCTTCCATGTAATGGTTATTTGATATTGCAACTGGAAAATTCTACACAAAAAATATAAATTAATTTAAAATAATACAGTAAGTCAATGTCTATATGAATAGCAGAAGTTCAGCTCCATTGATCAATGTGAGCAGATCCTAGCTAGAAAAAAAGGAGCAGTGAAAATGTCATGAAAGACTTTTTTAACCTCAATTGACTATATCAGTGATAAAAGTTTGTGAAACTAGAAATCTTATTTTTGCCCACAATTATTTTGGAGATCAGGGCCCCAGAAAAATAAAATAGTTTGCACCAGCCAAGACTCATCCTAGAATAAACCGATGGTTTTTGTTTCTTAGCACTGCTCCGGTTCTGAGCTTCTTCAATTGCAAAATATTTTTCTGCTTCTCAGAACTAGAGAAATTAGATGTGGAAAAGACTTTATAGTTCTCCTCATTCACCCCCATGACAATGCAAAATAGTCCACAAAGAATATTTATTAGTGCATTGCCCAGTCTAGTTCTAAAAGTCACAACTGATGGAGTTGTTCTGTTCCCTTGTGATATTATTACATATCTTAATAGCTTCTACTTTCAGGAAGTTTTATTCAGTATTCAATTTGAAGTTTCCCTTACTTGGCTTGATCCCAGCTGTAAAACCTTCTAAAAAACAAAACAATCCTTCTACCTCTTTGTAAATGTGAGAAAAATCAGAACAGGACAATTTGAGGCAGCTTGATCGGTCATCACTGGAGACAACAGTGAGCAACAGTGCCGAGGAGAAGAGCTGTTCCAGCCTTTCTCACTTTCCACTGGATGAGGAAGTGGATGAGGCTGAATGATGCTGTACCTCAATTTTTTTTTTCTGTCCATGTCCAAGAATATCCATAAAGGACCATGACACTCTGAGGAACAGCTAATCTCCTGCACTGTCCTGATTCTGAACTACTCAGCTCAGCCCTGTCCGTTGTGTGCACCAGGGGTCATTGAGACGGCTTAACTAGCAACTCCCCTGTTATTTCCCTTCCTCTCCTTTGTTTTGCTCACTCTACCCATTTTATATCTTGAGCAAAGACAGAAAAGACAGGCACAATCTTCTATCTTTTTAATCTTTTTTAAAAAATTAATTTTCTGCACCAGTTTTATCTCATCTTTCCCTGCCTCCAGTTATTTTGTGGTTTAGTTTTGGCTTTCCTATTTCCTGCTGAACCAGGGGAGAATTGTGTTCCCTTGGACTAGAATCTGAAACAGAAGTTGGTAGAAATGAGAACTGGCTTGCTTTTGTAGTCTTATTTTTTAATGATCCAGCCCAGAGTTTGAGGATGTGTTTATTATCAAACCGAATGATGTCAGGGGAATGGGAGGGATTTTGTAATTTTTTTATGTTTGTTTACTATTCCCAGGATTTCCTTAAAATCTTTATTCCTCTTAAAAGTGAGATTGAAAGATTTTGTTTGAAGAAACCTTTTTGATATGCAGATTTTCCTGTATATATGTGAGGAAAAACAATACCTTCTATGGAGAACAGGGAGGAAGATACCTATTTCCAAAATATATTTTCTGTCAAAACCAGATTTTGATGGGAGTATTTCATTGTTTCATCTTAACATACAAAACCTGTTTTATTTTTGCTTGTATACTCAAATGCTGCTGATTTATTTCTGCTAATGTTAGCTGTGAAGAGAAAGAAAAGATTGGGAGGATGGCTAGTGGGAGGTATTTTTCATACTTTTCCATTTATTTTATTTATTTCATTCCAATGGAATTGAATTAATGTATTTTGGCTTTCTGAAACTTCCCAGAAACATCAGCTGAGCTTTACAAAGGACTCGGGCTCTCATTTTTCTGCACCAAAATTCCGGATTGAGGATTGCCAATACTTCATTTTCCCTGCAAATCACATTAACACAACAATCTCTTTTATGGGAATATTTACAGTCAGGATTCATGCCAGTAAGTCGTCTGCAATGTGTATCTACCAGCAGAAGTTTACCTTCACGACTAGCTTAACTGATACAAAGAGGATGTGAAATTTCAGAAGTACCAGCACATGAAATCATGAAAAGAGAGTACTCTGCTCTCCACTTGGAGGAATTTGATAATGTGGAGCTCACAAAGAAGGTTAAGTACAGAAGGAGTTGTTTGAAATGAAGCAAGATAAATCATCTTAGGGAGAGGATGGAAATGGCTTGCTGGATTTTCTGAGTCTATACAAAGATACTATCCTCCTGGAATATGAAACCCCTGAAAGGTTATCTGAATCATAAAAGTTTGTGCCTCTCATGTTCAAAGGAATGAAATGGTCTTAATAAAAATTGGCACCTCACAGGTATCACAACCAACTATCTCCAGGAGCTGCAACAAACTGTCTACAGTTGAACAGCACAATCTTTCTTGCAGTTCACATCTAAATATGTTGTTTGGACAGGTTTGGGGTTTTACTTTGAACACACTTTGAAACCTCCATGACATGTGATAGCACTTAGCTCAGCAGCAAATTCTCACAGGAAACTTACATTACGTATTTTACATCCCTAATGTAATTATCAGGCCAAAAAATATACATGGGAGGAATGAAGCTCAACCACTCAACCATTGCATTTCCAGTGCACGGTGTTATTCCTGACAGAGCCAAGGAGGGAAAGGAAATTCAGGGAGTGGTGAGCTGAATTTCAGAAGGAGATTCAGATTAGCAGCAGATCGTGGTTGGTTAACAGTGAGCTGCAACCTCTGCTTGAATGCTGGTCTGTCTGAGGCTACAGCACTAGGGCTTCCTGCAGGGCTGTCAGCAGCTTCTATTGCTAATTTATGATTGCCAGGGATCTTTTGTTATGGCCATCCATTATTTATTTATCCTTATTTTATTAAAAAAAATAATCCAAGAAGCACAAATTAGTGCGTGCTTTGCAAAATCGCTTCAAGCAGGCTGAACTGGAGAGAGGATGTACCTAATAATTACCAGCCCTGATAGAAAGCGGAAAAAGGAAGAATATCATTGTAGCTTTTAAATATGACTATCACGAGTGAAACTCTCCAGCTAGACTAGATAAAACCAGAAACAAAACGGAACTGGAGTTACACTAGCAGCAGCTTAATAGCTGCAATTATCAGCTGGGCTCCCAGTTGGAGTTCCCACCCATCAGAGCCCGAGGTGAAAAATGTCAGGGGAATAGAGTGAAAGGCCTGCCTGAAAATGCAAAACCGCAGAGCATTCACTTGCTAAAAGACTTGGATGAGCTACTCGTTCTGGTCTTTGTGTTCTTTTAAATACAGCCATCTAGTTGTCTTGGAGACAAGCACGTGGGGGAAAAAAAAGCCACTCAATATTCCTATCCCTGACTATAATCCTCGGTTATGGATCAGCTAAGTAATAGTCTAAATACAAAATGTATGAAATATTAACCTGACAAACTGCTCTGCTTAAGTCAATGACATATGGATAGAAGATGTGGATAACAAGAGGTTTATTAAAATGCTCCTGTTCAACTGCAGCAGGAGTGACAGAATAAAAGCATGACTTGTAAAACGGAAAGGGAAGGGAGATATTAACACTGAAGTGCAGATGAGCCAATTCTCCCAGAAATCTCAGAGAAGCAAACAGCAAATGATGTTGATTAGAATTACTATAATTGTGGTGACAAGTTGTACGCCAGTCGAACACCCTACTGTACATAGTTCCAGATGCAAATTTGGGCTCTAATTTGCCTGTCCTTGAAGATAGTGATAAAATTCCCCTTGACTTCAAAGAGGAGCAGAAGCAGACTCTTCAATTCATAGGAAAGAAATAAATGTCTCACTTTAACATGTAAGATCAGTAGCCCTAAAATATATCTTGAAGGTGTCACTGGAATTTATTGATTATAACTTCATATTGATTGCTTTAAAGTTCTTCAAAATAAACTGGAAAACTTGAGTTACTTCTTCTTTGAATATGGTAAGTTTTGAATCTGTGTAACTAAAGAACATCAAGCATTTGTGTAATACTTTTCAGGAACATCCAGGAGTAGGATCAGCATTTTCATTCACAGAAACTCAGCTCTAGCACAGTGCTGAGCTTCAGATGTGTTAAAAGGGAGTTCCTCTCACGCTGAGATCTCACCTTTAGAAAGCCAGTCCTTCTGAAAGGATTTAAAGCAAAGAACTTAGAAGTCATCCAGAACCATTAATCACTTTTAAAATTCTTGGCAAAAGCATTTGTTTTACCAATTTATACTAATGATATCATGTTGTGTCTATGTTAATAAAATTCTATTTAATTCTGAGGCAGTCACTGTATGTTTTCTGTCAGTAAGTGGATGTACCTTAACCTCTCCAAAGAGGACAAACACGTTTTAACATCTGGGTAACTGAGGTAGAATTAATAGAGACGCTTTCCCCCTAGCTCATACTGTTAGAATTTTGTTACCATCAACTAACAGGATATTTTTCTTCTTTATATCCTCCTCCTACTGAAGCTGTGTGCATTTCCCCAACCTTTTAAATAGCGCACTTAAACTTACTGTTCGTAGTCTGCAAACTGTCAAAGTTTTCTTAAAAAAAATAAAACAAACTAAGTATTTACTGGGATATTTTGGTATCATCTGCCAAAATGATTGCACCAGTTACAAAAGTTTGCGTGTCAAAGCTGTGCTGAAATGGAAGAGTAGAAACTGCAGTTAGGCTACTTCTGGATGTCATTTGTGCCTAATCTATTCACTACACTGAGTGCTTTGAAATCAGTGCACTTCTCTGAGATGCTGTGGCATAACAGGCTGTGTTTGTCTCAGTTCAAGTCTGCTGAAATTAATGGAGATGCAGAGTTCTGATATTTTCTTTTGGTGATCCATGGATGACATAAGCAATCTTAATCATGTAGAAAGACTAATAAAATCCTGCCTTCAGCAAGGTCTGTGAGATTTGAAGGCTATGAAAATATGCTTACAATGACTGAGATTTCGAAAAAAGCCTGACTGCTAATGAAAAATAGTCCTGAACACAGTTGAAGAGGTATTCAAGCCTGTGGTTAGGTTGATGCCAGATGTTGATACAGAGGAAAGGGAAGTTGAGGAAATTTAAGAAAAATAGGTACATGAACCCTTAGGATATTGGGTTACCAACCAGCTGGGAGACACCTGGAATGCAGCTATTTAAATCTATTGAAGTAAGGGTCTCTTGTAGAGGGATTGGCCAGAGGGTCTGGAGAGCAGAGAAGGCAGATCTGAAGCACTTTCTGCTCCTCCTAATGCCTTCTACCTCCTTCAGCCTGCAAGGAATAACTTCCAGAGCCCAATGGTCCCTGGCAAAGAGCCAAAGCAGCCTACGGAGAGGAGGCAGACTGTGCTGGCAGTGAGAGAGAGAGCTGGTGCAGCACCCACCTCCTGCCCGCCAAGGGCTAGGTAAGGGCATGGCAGGAGGAGTGGCTATGGGGTATTTGCAGAGAGCTCTGGAGGGACAGAAAGAGTAAAGATGGTTTCATTGACTAGAAAAAACTTTTTTTTTTTTTTAATGTACATTGGTTTTATTTTTTTCCATTTTTATATTATCTTTAACAAGAACTTACTATGTGATGAATTGCTGATTAGTTGGCATTTATTTTTCTAATTACCTCAAATGTAATTTCATTTGCCTATATCCAAAAGACTGCCAACTTTTATAGATTTCTTTTTTTACAAGGTCAGAAAATATATATGCATACATACATAAATACAGAGGTAAAATTCAGCTAGTTTCTACTTATATTATTTGTATACGTATTCAGTTGTCTGAATTACAATCTTGTTTAAGAGTATAATCTTTCATTAGGTATGTAGGATATAGATTATATATAACACATTATATGTATTATACCTGTCTCCTTTTTTCAGATGTGCATAGAAAATATTGAAAGGATGTAAAAGTGAGAGGACATATAAAAACCCCATTATTTATTATTTGCAGATTTCACCCAAATTCTGTGACCTTAAACCAATTCAGTACCCAAGCAGAATTTATTTTATCTCTACCAGGGATAACCACGAAGCGTAAGAAAGCCAATCACTTTTTGGAGACTTTACCTCTCCAGGGAACTCATTTTGATCACAGGCTTTTCCTGCCTTAGTTCTCCCCTTGTGAAATGGGGATTATCATCTTCTCTCTGCCTGTCATGAGGTGGTCTGAGGAAATGCGCGTTCAAGGATATTTGGATATTAGCACAAGGAATCTCTATAAACGTTTCAGAGAGAAGTAAATAGAACAATACAAAGTTGAAGTGCATTAATTGATAACTTTCTGCTTTGCTTTATATTTTTGCTCTTTTTTGTGTCTATTTCTTGCCTCTGCCTGTAATTTTACTGAAGCAGTATGTTTCTGATTAATAAGAAGCTGAGTTTTCTGATTGTGGTTCAGCATTTGAAGACTAGCTGTTGCACTTGCTATTGTTTAGAAGCACACTACAGCCTCTGGGAAAAGTCTAATTTACAGTTTAACTAGCCAGTTCAAATAAAGTTTATTTTAGCTTAACTCATCTTGATCACTTCTTGAGAAGGACTTGACATGTACAAGCAAAGCAACCCAGAGCCCAGATGACACAGTGGCATGGAGAACTATTCCACTACTTCGACATGGGCTTGTGAAGGAGGATTTCAGACACCAACAGTGTCTCCCCCATTCCTTGTTGCTACTTATCTTCCTCAAAGGCAAATGTATTCAAAGGTAACTGGAAATACAGGGTGTTTCAATTTTGGGTTGATCTCTTAGGAGGGTTTTGTGTTTGGACAGTTCTGCACCTTCTTCAAGTGAATATAACCATTGCTTTAAATGCCTTCCTTAATCTGGACGTTTAGCACATGATTGAGCACTGCACATTGCCGTGCTTGAATTCTTCCTCCTGCTTCAAGACCCACTGGCCCCCTCACAACTTCCTTGCTTTACACTCCAAGTATATCTTCTGTCACAAACCTATGCCTCTGTCCCAAAAAGAGTCTCCATATGTGGAATCTCCAATCTTGGCTGTGAGAAATAAAGAATCGGTTTTATTACAAGCAAATGAATTTAGCAAATCACTAACATAAGAGTTTTTCTTTACTAACCTATAGGGCGTATTGCAGAGCTGTAAGACGCCGGATTCAGCCTGGAACCGGTGTCAGGGAAACATGCGAACGGGAATAGGGAACTGTAAATGAATATTGGTAAGGAAACCCCTTATACCACATGGCTGGTCCTGGAAGCTGCCATGCTGCTGGACACTCCACCTCCCAGCACGACACAGCCAACCAGAAAGAGGGGAACACCTCTTCTATGACGTAAACGGGGTTGAACCTTAAGAATGTTTAAAAAGCGGGACTTTTGAATTGAAGGGTGTGTTCCTGGGAATCCTGCGTGCCTAGGACACCCAACACGTGTTGTAATTTTTCCTTTTCGTTTTATTCCTTTTGTTCTGCAAACTTTTGCTGTCTTTCTAAATTCAATAAATGAGATTTTTCTCACATTGGCTATAGACATTTATGGTATTTTTGAGATAGCATCATATTTTGATAGTAAGTGTAGCAAATTAAAAGTAGTTTTTAATCCTTCTTCTTCTGATGAAGAAGTAACAGAAACAGTGATGCATTTCATTCTCTACAGGAAGTACTTTTTAAAAAATGCTCTAACTGATTATATCTACTTTCTGTAAGCCTTCCTAATGTATACTAAAGGAAGATTTGACTCTACTGTAAAGTGATACAGTTTTGAAAAAGAGCACTCTGATATTAGTGCATTTTAACACTGCTTAATGGGTTTATAATTCTATTCAGCATTTTAACTGGAAAGCAGGAATAGGAAGTAGGTGGGAAAATATGCCCATGTAACCCTCCCTTTTATTGATCATTATGCACCAAACCCCAGAAGATGAGCAGAGGGGTGGGGGATCTGGTGTCAGTGGACAGGTAGGAGACACCAGCACATTACTGATCATTTAAAGCTTGCATTTTGAAACCAAAACAGCTGTGAATGCTCTGAAAAGACTGAATATTTTAACACACATATTCTGCTCATAAAAACACTCTTGCTTGCCAGTGCTGTCATTTTATCTACATTAACAAAAAACATTACGAATACTAGTTAAACTGGCTATTGCAATAAATGAAAATGGCAATTCCATTTACTTAATTGGCAGGTACCCAATATCTTTTTATTCTAAGAATGAAACAGCTGGGATAGTGAAAAGTAACAAGTACTCTGTAATAACTGTTATATGATATCATCGCTTTCATAGGAAGAAGGCAGAGGTTCACCTGGCAGAGAAGAGATGGCTAAAATACACATCATTAAAATGTGAAATAAAAATCAATAAAATCTTTTTTCCTTCCTACTCTTTGGGGAATAATTTTCTGGGTAAGAGAGTCACTATTTTAAATATTCACTCAAAGATCCATTTCATCACTGTTAGTCCTGATGAATACTATGTCTTCCATAAATAGCCTCACTGGTAGAGTCTGGGGCCTTTAGTCCTTTCACTTTTCATACTGGTTCATTATTCATTATGAAAAAATGCCTTATTGATCAAAGAAATTATTTGTTGAGTAAAATACTACCCAAATTAGTGAGTAGTTCATTAGAATTTGTTCATATGGGTTAATCTTTTTGTGTGCTCAGGTCCCCAAGCTTCACGACCCTGCTTCTGGGATAGCTAGAAAACAAGAGGACAAGGAAGGATGAATACAAATGCTGCATAACTAAAGGTACTGGTGTGCAGATAAATGCAATGTATTTTCATTGTCTTCTTGATATCCCAACCCTTCTCAAATCCTTTAAGAGGAAGGATTAACAGGTTACAGAGAAGGCTTGAAGTACAGCCTGAAAAGGATTTTGGATGCTTTTTCTCCGAAGACTTGTTGATTTTTGGACAGCTGCTAAAATATCTACCATGGACTTTTTCCAGTCCCACCACACCTCTTTCTTGATTTGGAAGCTCTTTAGAGGAGGGACTATGCATTTGGGAGGCTCTGCCCTAGCCAGGCTCTGGCCAAGGCACTTGTGTATCCTCATAAGTGGCATCATTGACAGCACTAGGTAATGTCATAACGCTTTCTAAATACCCGGCCAGTGTCAGTGCTGCACCACCACCTGATAATTCATTTCTGATGATGTCAGAGCGGTTTTGACTGTTTTCTGGAAATGTTTATTATTCACTCTAGGATATTTTTGGCTCTCCTGTAGAACCCCAGACTCATGTGTGTTAATAGCAATAGTATAATGAGGAGATATTTTAAAAAATTCATAACTTTAAAGAACAAAAGGGTTGTAAAGTTATAACATTCTATTTCCTATGCATTAAAAGTTATAATGTTTTTTCCCATAGAATTTCCCTTTGTTAGGAAGCATATTTTTCATACTTTATTTTTTTCATGCCACATCTCCAAAGCCAGGTTGGTTTGCATATATATATATATATATATATATATATATATATATATATATATATA
>NW_020897742.1:8577811-8605072 GCF_003984885.1 Neopelma chrysocephalum
TATATATCTCCTCTAGTTTTGGTATCTACAGTTGGACACCAAAACACATCAAATGTTGACTTCATCAGTCTTTAGCAAGTGTTGCAGCCAAGCAGAACGCTATTTGCAGGGCAAATCAGATGGTGCAGAGGACCCTGTGTCTGTCCTGGGCACATTTTGGGATGATTACTTTGAACCAGATCAAACTAGGTTGAATGAATTTTCCCTGGCTCTCATCACACCTGAGGTGTGCTTCTCCAACACATTTTCTAGGTATGTTTTATTTTATGCAAAAGTGGGACCAGCTTTGTGCTTTCTTACAAAATAAGCCAATGTACAGTAAATGAAGGTGATTTGCTTCAAACACACTCCTGAAGTAAAGGAGATGAAAATAATTGAAGTGATGAGCTTTAGGACCAATGCTGAGGAGCATGACTTAGTAATAAACTGAGAATAGAGAAAAAAGGAAGAGGTTGCCAAATTACTTAATGCCAGAGCCATTTTTTCAGATTTGCATTAATATAATTGGGTTGTAGCGTCAATTTTAAGGACTGAGAATCATTTAAGTATGATCCCAAATATCATGTGGAATGAAATCATAAGAAAAAAATGAATTATCCTATGCTGGTGTGATAATTTTATTTTTTTTTCTTATATTAAATTCTTCATTTTTCAATAATACAAAAGATTCCAACAACAAAACTGAACAGAGTGGTGGGCTGTAGGAATTCCTAATCAGTATTCAACTGGAGGTTTTAAGTCCTATACTTCTGACTGAGAGCATCTAGCTTAAATTTTTAAAAAAGAAGGAATGGTTCATGAAAATGCTTCAGAACACGGACGAGTAATTAGATCAATGCTTGCCAAAGTCAACAAAATGAATGAAACATCTTCCAAACCCAGAAAACCACACAAATAGCAGGAAAGTTGGAAAGCTGCTTCAACAGGAAAAAAGTATGTCTAACTACAAATGACTTATATCAGAGTCCTGGGCCTCCTGACAATTTGTATATTCTCAGATGAGGTCAACAAAATAGTCTGTCAGATCTACTTTACTGACAGAAATTGCATTAAACTACACATAGTTCTACAAGTAAAATGTTACACTTCCCCCTCCTCTAGAGTTTGGACACAAAATTGAGTTAAGGAGGTAAAACCGGTTGTCAGACAGTGGATGATAACCGTGACTGCTTATAAATGTCTCTATCAGTTTTGGTCTGTTTTATTTGTGATGTAATGGACCTTAATCTAAACTTCAGAGAAAGAGGTTAAATTACATTAATGTACACTTGGCCAGTCTAAGAGTAGAGACACAGAAAGGCACTGCAGTGTGTTTCATGGGCAGAGAACTTCTTTAACGTTGCCTTCTGTATGTTCCCCTGTTGTGGAAGAAAAAAATCCTCATATAAAAACAGTTGTACTGTATAGCTACTGAAATAGCTTATTCCCATGGGTGTGGGAAAAAGCTTTGTTGTTAATAAAACAAAACAAAATTGCTAACAGTGTACAAAATCTATGGGAAGCAGCAATGTCCATGCAAAGGTCTGTGAGCAGAAGAGAAGATATTTGGGTTGCACACACGCAGCCACTCAAGCTTGATGAGGGTGGGATTTCCACACATCTGTTTGCTCATGAAGGATTCCAATAATGTTCTGTGAAAGTTTTTCTCCTCCGCAACAAACTGCAGGAGAGCAGTCAGAAGGGAATCAGCAGTCAGAAGAGACAGGCACGGCCGATGTGATGTTTGTGGAGAAAACATCTTAAGCCTGAGAGGAAACTGAAACCCTGTGGAGGCTGGTGTGTGTGTCAGGAAGTGCCACAGACCCAACCAGGCAGATGGTGGATTTGTGTGAGAAAACAGCCAAAGCAGGGATGGGGTAACCCACAGATGGGAAGTCTGCAGAAAAGCACTGCCATCAGGGACTGCCTTTCTTCCTTGAAACCCAAGAAATGGTGAGTGCTTGCAGATCCATGACACCACAGCACCTGATGTCACTCTGCAAAGGCTATACAGACCAGCTCCGTGTGAGCATTGCAGGAGCAGATGCTCACACAGCAGCACCTTTCCAAACAGAAATAGGAGGCAGGTGTCCTGCCTTAACTTTTACAAGCTCTATTTTGCTGTACAAGTTGTTCTTACCTGTCACTCTGTCCCCCAGAACTTTCACCCATGTGTTTATAACAGTAAACCAGTGCAATAATGCTGGGACTGTAAAGAAATGCTTTTTTTTTTTTTGTATTTGAAGCTTCAAATGTTGCACTTGCAAGTATTTGAACTCTCTAATAACATTATCTAGTTTAAAATTTTGCCTGAGAACTTTATTTCAACTTTTACTTAAAGCTAGGAGAGAAATTATTTCTTCATCTGAAAGGCTAAAGTAAAAACAAGAAAAAAACGCCATGTTGACTTGACTGGAAATCATTAATTATTATTAATTCAATAATTTTCTTATTGAAATCATAAAAAAAAGTAAAAATCATCGCTGCTTCCCCAATCATAGATATCAGATAGCTTTAAAAAAAAAAAAAGAAATATTTTAAAAAATAGCAAAATGAAGTTTCAACATTTTCTGGAACTATTTTAATTACTTTCATTTAATAATTTAATAATGTGCAATAATTCACTTAACTTCAATTTTGACAAACTCTTACTGAATGTTGCTATAGTTTTTCTCATTATAACTTTTACACGTTTCTGACAACATGAAATGTATAAGGTAGGTAAATTGAGAGATAATTTATTTCTGGTACCTTTATGTTGTGGAGTAAAATTGACCAAAGTGCAAGTTAACTAACTATCTTTATTTGAGCTGGTTTAGTTGTTGAACTGACCTGGAAACTATCTTGATTAAGGAAAGAGGGCGGCCCTGCCTACTATGCCCAAATAACCCCTTGCATCAGCTTGGAAATGGAAAGTGAGTTCCACATATATACTGCAGAAAATACAAAAAAACACCAACCAAAAAGAGAGCCCCCCAAAAAACCCAAACCCAAAAACTTAAAAGAAAATAGCCTGTGAGATAAAAACTTAAAAGGTAAGGTTCAAATAAGATGAGACCAGCTCATAGACAGTAATCATGTTAATTTTTAGTGGTATTCTCACTGTAAACCAGTTGCCTCAGTCTTCTGTAGCCTGCAAGATCAATTGCTGGATCAGAGTGGTGCATGAAAGAAGATTAATTGCAGCTGGTTCTGAAGGTTGGGGAACAGCGCAAGAAGAGCAGGCAGGTTTGAGAGTGGCCCCAGAGCTCCCCCTGCCAAGGCTCAGAGACAGGAAGGTCCATCCTGCCACTTGTCCTTCACTCCCGGTGGCCTTTGTCTGTGCTCTTGCTGGAATAGAGGCCTGATGGTAAGGAGTAATGTTGCTTCCTTCCCTCACTGTGGGTCACATCCCTTTGTTGCGTCACACAATGACATTCCATTTCCCATTAAGGTCCGAGTCTTTAAGCTGCAAAAAAAAAGGCTGTGCAAATATATACTCATCATGGCCTCTAGACAGCTATGCTGCTTCTCTGTGCCTAGCTCTGTCTCACCTAAACCCCCCTATTCCTGGACTCGACATAGGCAGAAGCACTCCAAGGCCTGATGGTACAGACATACCTCAACATCCTTAAGCAAAAGTGAACTCTTGGTGTCTTGTATTCAGCTGACTACCTGCACATAAACTTTCAGAAAAATAAATGCAAAAATCTAAAGCCTCAAAATCCCCTCCTTTCCTCATTTCAGCTTTTTAAAACTTCAGACCTGGGCTGTTCAAAAGAAAAGGACAGTCTTGGCAGAAACATTGTCAGGACATAGCCATGCCAAGAAGGGCCAAGACATAGTATTCTGATTTCATTGCAGTAAAATTAAAGGTACATAGACAGAAATGCTTCCAGATGTCTTAGAAAATCCCCTGAGGAGATATCCGGGCTGGAGGGCAGGCACTCAAGAAGATGCAGAGAGGGCAAAGCATCTGGGCTGAGGTGCTCACAGGCAAGTCTGACCTTGCTGAGATGAGACATGCTATAGGACAAGCACATAGGTTAAAAGCAGAGGAAATGTTATCTGTATCTTGTATTTTCATTTTATTATAAATGTAGTTACCATGACAGCAGCAAGCGGTTTTCGGGCTTGGGTTTCTCTACAGACATACAGGCATCTTTTGAACTTCCCTCTTTTTCCATTGCTGCGTTTGTCCCCAGGAGCACATTACTCATGTTTGCTTCCATGAGCAATATATCAGTAATGAGAACAACAATGACAAAAGTAGTGTAAAACTTCCCCAAAACAATAATGATAGTATTTTTATCCTTTCTTTCAGAGCACCTAATCCAACCCTCCCACTTCAACCCTCCATACTTTACGAGGAACAGACTAGTCTCTGTATAGGTTTTGCTATGTCCCCTCCTCATGTTCTTACTTATTCTTAGAGCAAGAAGAGAAATCCATCAATATCCATTTATATCTCTATTCATTTGCATAACTGAGCTATTTCTCTCACCCTGCAGACCTCTTCTTCAGACTCCTTTTCGAACACAGCATAATTCAGGACCCTCCTCCTTCTCTTATGCATTGGGCTAACCCAGAGAAAAACACTGGATTGGGAAGAAGAAAAATTCCCATATTGAGCCCAATGATAGGCAGGAGAGACCAAGATCTCATATCAAATCACCAAATCATTTTGGCCACTAGCAGGCCAAAAGATATAGGCTATGAACCCCAAACCCAATACTGAACAAGAAGAATCACTGATTCTTAGTTGCCCCTAAAGAATGTCTCTTCTAGAGTAAAATCAAAAAATTGTAGTCTTAGCTGCTTTTTTCTAAGTTGAGAGAGCAGCAAAAGAAGTAAAATATAACAGAACCTGCTTTCTTTTGTGCTACAACTGAACTGACTACAAGATAATACAATAAACAAGATAACAAGATCAAAGAGAACGTGAGAGGGCCTCTTTTCCATTCCTTGGTCCCAAAGGAGAATCAATGATTTCTAAACCATTCTTGAAAGATGTTGGACTAATCTGATCTTTGCTGTGGATACCTGTCTATTCTCCTTGATGCACCCATGGTTTCTAGGATATTGTAGGGGGTTCTAGGCAATTAAAAGCAAAGTAAGAAGGTCAGAATATCCTGGAAACAGCTCAAGTAGCCTGGTGTTTTATTTACTTAGGATTAGACCTAATTTTCATGATCTTTTCAATTGATTTATTTATTATTTAGTATGGTACATTAAGGCCATACCTGATGCTGAATCATACCTTTCCAGGGCCTACCCTGCTCCCAAGAAAAAACTGCTTTCCAGCAAACCCCATTCATGAAAGCACTGCTCCCTTTTTTTGAAGATTAATTTTTGAGATGAATAACTTTATTTATTTGGTTTACAAATTAAAACATTTCATAACTAACATCAGCAGAAGAGTGGGCATTGTGTCAACTTGCAATTAGGAGTCAAGAATAAGTGGTCAGTGGCTGGAGTAGCTGGAAGCCACTGTGTCCCAAAGGAGCAGCCTAAACAAACGTGTGGCTTTACAGCATCCTAGAAACTGGGCAACAACTCCTAGGTGAGCTCGTACAGTGAAGCAGAGGAAAAATTACTAGCTCCACTTTTAAAGACATGCATTTGCAGTGAACACACTGTCTTCCTCTTCCTGCATGGGAGGAATGTTTATTCAACACTTAATGCAGATCCCTCTCTACACCACTGAGTGCTAATTTCTTTTGATACACACACCCTCATAATCCAGCCACTTTAAAATAACTGGAACATGTTTAAAGGAAAACAAAAACCAAGAAAAAATAATTAATTCTCTTGGGGCCTCCCATCCCCAGTCAACAATGTCAAGTTTTCAGGAAAAGGAAGCATGGCATTTGCAGGCTCAGTTAAATTTGAGTTGTTGGAATTTCTCATCAAGGTGGTAATTACTTCTGAGGCTACAACTCATTTTGAGAAGCCACTTCAGACTAGGAGGAGTACTAACAGTACACTGAGGTGAAGAGCCTAAGTGTAGCTCAAGGGTAAGTGTAGATGGAAAGCTGGTAGGGCTTCTCTATATTGCATGGGCTTCGTGTGTCACACCAAATGATTACAGCTGTTCCATGAGGCTTACACTGCATTGTCCTTCCATGATCACAGTATTCTTGCCTCACAGCTTTGCAGCCTACAAAATATTTCTGCATCTTTGAAAGCAGGTCAGACATCCTGCGGTGTTCTGCTCCTCTGCTCTTCTAACTGCAATCCTAGGTTGATGTTCACTTACAGACAATTGCATCATATTAGTTGCACAAGTCTTACTCCAATAGCTATGAGGTATAACTGTGAGGCCATTTTTGTTTTTTTCTGACAAGTGTCCAAATCTCATTCTTTCTCATCTTTCTATTTCCCTCCTTCTCTCTGGGTAAGTTCTTTGAAGATAAAAACTTCTGAGCTCTTTTTCCTCCCATGGAGATGAGTTAGACAGCTCCTTCAAGGAAAGAAACCATCCTATAGATGCTGCAACATCTCAACTTCCACAAGGAAAAAATGTGACAAGCATTGTTTCAGTGGCACTGGCATCAGGCCAACAACAATATGTCCATCATTCCCAGTGAGCTCTTAGTGAATTCCAAACTAAGATGATTTTATATCATTCCTTTCCCTATGTATCTTTGAAAAACAATGCAAAGAAAAAACAGTGAATTGACTTTGGGAATGACCTTGTAATTGAAAGGTTAAATAAAGGCTACTTATCTAACATTTGCTTCACGGGCTTATGGTAGGACTGATATGTAGAGGATGGGGTAAAGCAGGGGGTAGATGTTGTGGTAATTGAACATTACCTCTAATTTTAGAGCTTTACATAACCTTTAGTCTGTTTCTGGAGTGCTGGGAAGTGTTCTATGGTTGCTATGAGTGAACTCTGCTTTTTGTATTAAACATTTATGGCATGGCTTTCTCTGTCTGTAAGCAGCGAGTTCAATGATTTAAGCTATCCCCGCCAGATCTATGTTTCTATCAGTTGCTTTATTTTTCTTTTGGAGAAGATACCTGAGTCATAGTCTCAAATGGGCAAGCTCTCTGCTGAAAAATGCATTAGGAAAACTAAAAAGCTATTGTGCATGGATAATTCTTCTTCTGACAGAGGGAAGGAGCCATGGACACTACTAAACTTGTGAGGAAAACTTGTGATTTGAGCACTACAGGAGTTGCAGAAGACATTGGTTGGGGAAGCAAAGCATACTAATGCAAAGTATTTCCAGTTAACCTATTAACCAATACCAAATGGTACACCTGTATTAGCAAATATGTAAGTGTCTTTTCCTTATCCTTGAATTTCAGTGGTCTTCTGATAATGTACAAATCCTATTAGCGCTTTCCCCAGGACTCATGAAGACATCGCTGTCCATATCCTCCCTGTGTCAGCCAGCTCAGACAGCCGGCAGCTGAGCAATCAAAAGGAAATGAAATTTTCCTGTTAGCAGCCTCCTCCAATTCAGGGAAACAGGGACAGGCATTGAATCTGCCTGCAGTACTCTCAGGGCTTCTCATCTGTTAAAAGAACTTTCTTAGAAAGAGTGGTTAAATGTGACTTTTAGATAGGTGAAACCATAATTCAGACTGTGTGGCTGGACCTTTGATATATTCTTTTTGACTGCTTTAGAAGGTTCTTGGTATTCAAGTCTGTATTGCCAGCTGTAAAAAGACAAGAAAATAAAGGATGCATGTTCTGAAGTTCAGTCACTACAGAAATAATCTGTAAGACCAAGTGACTGAAAGCAGCATGTTTTTGGAGTATACTTGTACATTTAAGAAGAAAATAATCAATCTCTCGATGTTAGCATGAGACCTTTAATATTAAACTCTGAATAATTAATTTAAACTACAGCTCAATGATAGTTCAAAATAATTTGTAACAGAAATTTTAACATTGCCATTTCAAGTAAGAAGTGTATAAGAGAAAAATGAAATGTGAACCAAATAAAGTGGAGTGGGGTTTTTGTTTTTGTTTGTTTGTTTATTGTTTTGTTTTGTTTGTTTTGGATTTTTTTTAGGACTTGGATAATTACTAATAAAATTAGAAACATTTGTTCAACCAGATCTTTTTGGATCTCACTGAGGAAAATATTAGCAATTTCCAAACAAATTATTTCCTTCCAATCATATCTATTTAATCTGTCCTGGGTTAAAACATTACAGGTTAAATTGAGTCATGACCCTGAGTATATCTGCAAAAATGCAATGCTGGAATATTTCATTCAAACTCCTTGCAGTTACTATGAATTTACTTCAGATCAAATGAGATCAAGGTCTCCAATGATAATTCAAGTCCATTGATAATGTAAATTCCATTGAAAATATAATGCTGTGACTACACCAGTCATGACAGTCTAGTCCTTGATATAATTAAAAATTGAGTTACAAACAAAATTAAGCAAGTGTCTGCTGTGGATTTGCGTGGAGGTGCTGCTCTGCCATGTCTGTCCACTGGAAATATATTCTGTATCTGAGGTTTGTCAAAAGATTCTCTCTGTCTATAACCATTTAGTTTAATAGCAAATCATCTTCAAAAGTGTCACTTACCTGTAGGGAGGAAGAATAAGAGATGATCCTTTGGTTTTAACATGCTTCCTTCTCTACACTTATCTAATTATCTTTCAAAGAGTTCTCCCCATTTTCAGCTTGCACATGAGATTTGACCAACTCACCCTGTAACATTTTTCAGGGTAGCATTTTACGAAACTAAAATATTTTCTCTGTTAAAATCTTTCTCAACCAAATTCCCCCCCCCGCCCAGTTATCTCCAAAAATCCTTATTCTGAAGGATTGCACCCTTACACATATTTCAGCCATTAACCATACTGTTGTTTGCCGGGGTTTTGAAGTTGTTAACTCACTTGTCTACCATTGGTTTCTGTGTTGCCATAGTTATTATATTGTCTCCTTGCATTGGCTAGCCAAATGGCCAATCCCCTCCTTTGCCCAGCAGCCCTTATAAGCTGCGGGAAATTCAAATAAAGCTCTCTTCGCTGCTGGATTCCTTGCGTGCTACGTGCTCTCTGTCTCCTGGCTTAAGTACCTCCGCCGCCTGTCCCTGCCACGAGGGACAGGCGGCGGGGAGGTGATCCCAGCCCTGAAAACCTTCACAGAGCGGCCGGCAGTGACCCCCCAGAAACCCCTCGAACAGCTACAGTTGTTATCCCTGCTGACATTGTGGTTCGGGCTGTGCTAAGGGCCTACATAATCTTGTTTTCCAAGGCTTCTGTCTTCTCTGTGAATGAGAGGAAGAAACGAGAAGCCAGCTAAGATCCAGAATTTCTTCAAAGATTAAAGCTCTAGAAAACGTGCAGTAATCCAACATCTGTTACTTCGGTCCTGGAGCTGTGAGGTTGTGCTGCTGCTGTTCCATCTGCCAGGCAGTCGAGGAGGAGGGGAGGCTGCTCTTTCATCAGTCAGCTTTGATTAAGGTTGTCTATGTGTTTGTGTTTGTATGCAGTAGGGAAAAAAATTGATTGCACACTTTGTGCTTGGGCAATGCCATGTGTGATATGTGAGAGAGGACAATGTGGGTCACTTTACCTGCTTGCATCTGGACAAAGCACAGGGAATAAATAAGAAAAGCAAAAGGCCACACAGTTATTAACATACAAATAGCATCTATGCTTCAAACACAATTCACACTGAAGTCACACTCCAGGCACCCACAGCACGATTAATGTAACACTGGGCTATAAGGGACTTTTGGTTTTCCCAGCTGCAGTGATACAGACCTCTGCACCCCCATGAAATACTCAGTTTCAGAGGGAGGTATGAGGTCTTCATGCAGGTTACCAAGCTTCGCATTCTGCCTACCTGTGCAAAATGTGCACATGTAGGTGCAAACCTTTGGATTGTCTCTGGCAGTAAGGGTGTCCCCTAAGTCACTCAATGAATGGGTACCAGAATGAATTTAGGACATCTTGCATGAAGGTGCGAATGTGTAGAGATGCCACTTTAACATGGGATGTGTCAGAACTGGGAAGAGTTCCTGCCCCAAAAAATTGACCTCTACCAAAAAAAAAAATATTAGCATGCCCAAGTTATGAGCACTTCCACGAAAAAGGAACTGACACCAGACTTGATTTCAAAAGTGTCCTTGGCACAAACCTTTATTTATCAGCAGGAAGAATGCATGGCTTCCAACAGGAACTCACGCAAGACACACAGATCTTGGTTAATTTCTGTCGTCTTCTTCTTGAAAGATGGGATTTTAAGTTTGCAGACCATATTGGATCATTTATATAAATTATTCCACACCAGAAGTAAATGGTTCTAAATTTTCCCTAAAGCAGATATTTTCTGGAAGTTTGGCAATTTCAGTGACTGGTACCTAAGTCAGAGATCTGAGCTTCTGGATGTGGATTACCTGATGTGACAACTGGACTATTTGCACTCAAGTCCAGACGTGCAATTGCTGCTTATGGAAACATTGACAAGCCCGATTTAAACTAGCTAGATTCAGGACCAGTCATAGTGTAGTGATGGTCAAAAAAGCATCCTGTTCATCTAGGACACCAGTTACATGTTTAGTAGGCTAAGAGAAGGCTATACTGAGACTAGTTCTTGAAGTTGCTGGTTTAAATTGTTGCAGCCTTGCCAATAAAGCTGTGGTTGCCACACCTTGTATAGTGAGCACCACTTTTGCACAGTAGACAGTGAATTGGCATCAGCAGGCCCACAGAGAGTTACAGTCTGACTCATGGTGAGTGAGGGTGGAAAGTACTCTCACGTTCCCATAAGTTATGTATGTGGGTGGCATCTCCGTGTTGTTTTGTTGCAAGACCAAACCAGTTAATAAGGCAAGGTCTAATTTGCCATTTTTCACTTTTCTTTCTATTCTTCTGAACTAAACAGCCAGTGCTGCCTTCACACAGCACCGCTGCCTTCATGCATGGCTCACTGTTCCTCTGTGTGCAGCTGGTGATGAACTGCAGCTGGAAGGCTTGGCTCCTCCTGCCGAGGAGGCTTGGCTTGGCTCCTCCTGCCCTCTTCTTACGGCATATCAGGTGAGCAGGCTGGATTCAGCCTCCTCTTGCCATTTGCTGGAAGGCATCACTCAGGGTGGGGAAAAGAGAAGAATGAATGGGAGGACTTTCTCCCCTCTGAGGCTGACAGCCCTGACAATCTGGCCCTATACTTACAGAAACACAAGGCATTCAATTGTATGTCATTTTGATGTTTCTGAATAGCATCTCTCTAGAGATGAAATAGTAATCATCACTAGAGCTACAGATTAGCAACTGATAGAAAAAATAGGCATATCATTAAGCTTGCACACTCCCTTGTTGTCTCACGACTTCTCATTCAATTCTTGTCTGCAAACAGAAGGGAATCCCTGCACGGATGCACTGCAGGGTTTGCATATAATCAGGTATCGAAGCCTGCCTTGCTCAGACCTTTTGTTCAGCTGTGATCCCTACTGGATTTTTTTCCCTAAGATTTGTGCTTTCACCCTTGGATAATAACATAACAAATAGCTCTTTGTCTCTTTCGGTTTGTTCATATAACTTGTATTAATATATTGACAATGTAATAAACAGACATACAATGTCTTGTCTTCTCCAGCTACAGCAAAAACCATGAAAATTATTTTGATGTGAAGTACAATTTGAGACTCCAGTGAATAAATGTGAAGAAATGTAATTTTGAAATTCAGTGGTAGAAACAAAATAAATCTCAGTTTAGACTTATGAGGATCTACTTCATGTTTAATAAAGTCCTTGTTATTAGGGCATTTATGACATGGTACAGTGGTTAAAATCAATATTTTTAAAGGTATTTTGAATGGAGCAGTCATGACATTTTGAAAAATTAAACAAAACCTAGTTGAATCCCAGTAAGTTTTTCACAGGGGCTTGATTGTCAAAATAGTATATTTGAATGTTTTAAACACTTCAGTTGAAAAGGTTGAAGTTAAATGTGATTTTAAAATTTGTTTTGTGGGGAAGGAACTCCAGTATGGATTCTGAGGAGAGTTATATGCTTTAAAACTTTCAGGGTCATATTATGCTGTCAGTCAAAATCTCGGGTCATATTTGCTAGTATTTTCTGCTCAGAAGGAGTGGAGGATCCTGCTTTCCTGGGAGGATGTGAGCCTTCAGTGCAGCACAGTATGCCCCTTTTGCAATCTGATGAAGAAACTCACCCCTTCTCTATTTCAGTCATATGCTAGCCTGATTGAAGTTTTGCCTGAATCTTCCCTCCTCATATCTTTACTGTGCTTCTCACTCTAACACATAGGTACACCTACTCGATTATACTCAGTGAAGCTGTCTTTCCAAATAGGTCAAATTTCTATGTATGTTCACCTATGCCTTTAAATTTCCGTGCTGATGTACACTTGTATTTTTGTCTCAAAAATAAGGGGCTTCTCAGAAGGAACCTAAATTGGGGATGACTGCTAATGTCATTAATTCCAGCCTGCCACAATGTGGTAGCTGGTAGCCAAAAGTTCTGTAAAAATGGCTACAAAAGTACAGATGTAAAAAAAGAAAAAAAATATAAAAAAAATTCTGGTCCTGGTTATGGACTCATAACCCAGGACAGTTTTCACAAGCTCTGAAAAACTTAAATAGTATTTACCTGCTTTTCAAAAATACTGTGAAATAGTCACCACTTTGAACCGCTTTTCAGATACACAAATGGAACTCTTGTCTGAACAAGAATAAAAGTGTAATGAGTAAATTTCAGTAAAAAATTTGATTTCACTGCTACCAGTAGGAAGTCTGACATTGAGTTTGTGGGGCTAAAACTTACTCCTTTTTTTGTTTTGGTGGTTGAGGATGAGAAGAGAATTTGGCCACTAGTTGGTGCTCTGTTGTGTGAGGCATGTGAAGAGCTTAAGGAAGTCATCAGCTTCCAGGTTTAGTGACGTGAATAGGAACTTCTGAAATGCCAATATTTGTGTTTTCCCTTTCAGACACATCTTGTCATGAGGCAAGACTATTATTGGAGACAAATTCTGTGGAAGTCAGCTTGTACAACTCGTATTTGTTGATCAAACATCTTTAAAAATGATCAGGGGATGAAGAATGCTATATATATTACCTTGATGCTTCATGTAATTTTTAAATATCCAGTATTACTGGGCTTGATAATTCTTTATTTCTTTCACACAGTTTCACCTATTACTTAGTTTTTAGTCTTTTAAGTAATCCATTACTTTTATTTTGAGGGGATTCACTTCAGGAAGAAAGATGTTTACCTTAAAAAGTACATATAAAGACCCCTAAGAGTTGTAAAAGATAAATTCCTTTTCTTCATTATATTGGCATCATTCAAAGAGAATAAACTCAACAACTTGCCAGTTTAACACTCACATGCCAAACCTTAAATTACAATTCTAGTTCATCATTGCTGATTATTATTAAATTACATGCTTCAGAGATAGATCTGTAGATTCTGATAAAATGAAAACAAAACTGAAAAAAACAAAATAACAAGTTTTGAGATAATATGAATATTATGCGGAGACCAAACATCATGGCTAATGCAGACAATTTTAAAGTTAATTGCATATTTCAGCATTCTGAATAAACCTACTCTTTAATTTTCAAGATTTGGAGAGTTTCCCCAAAGTGTTTGGAAGAAAATAGAAAAGATTAAAATAAACTCAATAAGCTCTATTTGTTACTATAGACTTTAACTACAGTCAGACATTTATTGGTGAGTTTTGGATTGGATTTTTTTTGCTTCTTTTTTGTTTGTTTGATTGGTTGGGTTTTTGGGTTGTTTGTTTGTTTGTTTGTTTGTTTTTTCTGGGAAACAGCAAACTATTTGAAACTTTATTTGGAAATCACTTACCTCAATTTTCATTTAGTATCAATTCACTTAAATAGCTTCCACTGAAAAAAAACCCAACCCCAAAACAAAAAAACAAGTGGGATAATAATCCACAAACTTTGTGAATCCCTTTGTTTTTTTCTAATTGACAAGAAGCTTGGGGATCCCCAGAGTTTGTGGTGGCCTTGGAGGAGAGGTACAGCCTTCTGTCTTGCAGGGTGGACTGAAGGGAGGTGTTTGCAGCTAATGCTGTTCCATGGTGTGGAGGTTGGTAGCTACTGGCTTGAGGCCCCATTGACCTGCCAGGTGCCTGTCAGGGCCTCATGCAACTTCAAGGTATGGTAGGGCTTCTTCACTCTTCTCTGCTGGTGGTGTCCAGCTTCCCAGGCAACACTTATCCTGAGCACGACATGTCTCCTCTGAAAGCATAAGTTGCACAGTCACTTCCCCAGACCATGGGGGGCCCATGGAAACTGGGCTCCTGACAGCATTTTGAGAGAAAGCACGTGCTATTTCTGATTAGTATGTAAGCTCTCAGAGCTGTGCTTTATTTAATTAATTTTGGCAGCTAACAGAAATGACTAAATTAAAAATAGGGGAAATCAACACATCATTTCTGCAAATCTATTGACTGATTAGCTTGAGTAAATGAGTTACAAAGTGAATTGCAGCTCCAGGGAGAACCTTGGTTGTCTTTTACACTTCATGATTCAAACTGAAACTCTAGCTGTGATATACGAATTGCTTTTTGAAGCAGAGATAAGCACTTTATCTTTTTCTTTGATTATAGTATTCTGAACATAAAACAGGTTGCCCAGAGATGTTATGGTGTCTCCATCCTTGGAGCCATTCAAAATGAGTCTGGACACGGTCTTAAGCCACCTGCCCCAACTGACCCTGCTAGACAATCTCCAAGGGTCCCTTCCAATCTGAACTATTCTATGTTTCAGTGAGTCCTAAGCACTGCTTAGCACTGATTTAGTTGGCATGGTGGTATTAGGTCAAATGCTGGACTTGATCTTGGAGGTCTTTTCCAGCCTTAATGATTGTATGATTTCATGCCTGAAAAGAGGAAAATAAAATGAAATTACAGTTGTTTCAAATAATAAAACTAAAGATCCTGAGTGTGTTTTTGACATGATAATTACTGGAGTAAGAAAGTAATTGTTGGGTCAGACTTTGTAATGTTTAATATTACAAATATAGAAGAGAGAGCTGTTTCCTGAGTCAGAGCTATCCTGTGCTCTGCAAGTGTATGAGAAGGTTTCAGTTATGATTTCCCTACATCCTACTGCCAAATAAATCTCTTCATCAAACACTTTCTTCAGACATGATTTCTTGTTGTTAATAGCATGTGCCTATTGAGAGCCCAAAGAATCTAGTGTTCTAATTGAACCAGAGCGCACTCAGGTCACAAGTTGATTTCAGCAGTTTTGTAATGTCTTATCACATTATTAATTCGCTGCTATTAATGGTAACCTTGTTCTCTAAGTCCCAGTATGATTTTATGTGGTTTGTTCAGCATTTGTAAAAACATAACAAATGCAAGTGGGTACTTGGCAGGCAGAGCTCTGTCAACAATGCAGCATTGTTGACTTGTAATATCAAATAACATTTCAATTTCCATAGAGAGGCTTTGAGGCTTGTTACTCACAAGCTTTTTTTTCCCCTCCAGTTTTGTCAATGAAAAAAGTTAACACAGAAGAATATGCCTTGTCATTTTTGATACCAAGCTTCATATCTTCGTATATTGTTTCTGTTACATCTCAATCCAAATGTCTGATTTGTTTCTTTCAAATTTTGGGTGAAGATGTAATCAGCTTGAAGGCAAAAAGTTATCACCAGGAAAATATAACTCATTGAAGGGTGCATGTTTCTGCAAAATAAGTAATTGTAATAAAGTGAGATTCATTTTTCTCAGCTCAAGCATCAGAAAGTTGGTTGCATATAGTTCTCATATTGCTACTTGGGAAAAACAGGTGTTTGTTTCAGCTCATGTTAGGCATCTAAGATGACAAAGTCATTCTGGAAATGCTTCTTCCTCTCTAATGACACAAAGAACAACCAGCTTGGGCACTGAAACTACTTATAAGTGTGTTAAGTTGAATGAGGTAAAACTCACCCCTGGAGACCAAAACAATGATTTTCTTTCTTCCCAGAATTTCGTACCAAAATAAGCCCTGCCTCTTCATGATTTTTAGTCCAATTATAGAATCATAGAAAAATTTGAACTAGAAGACGCCTCTGAATGTCAGTTGGTTCAACACTCTTCTCACATCAAGACCAACTCCAAAGTCAGATCAGGTTTTGCACAGAGAGGTGTGTTATTAATATAACAAAGTAATGTAGGCCCTAACAACAATTCTCTTGCCTTGCCTTGCCTTGCCTTCCCTTCCCTTCACTTCCTTTCCCATGTTTTGGATAATTCTGTTCAGACTACCACAATGCAAGCTTTTTTTTTTAATTAGGGAAGTTGCAAAGAAGACACTTGTCTCAGTCTAGAAAATAAGAAGTAGGAAAGGGACAGATAGGAGGAAAGTACAAACCTGCCTGTCTATGGGAGAAGAGGTTGGATGCACATGTGACCAGCACTATTAGTAGAATAAACAAACCAGATTGACCAGGACCAGAGATGATTAAGATAATTAACTCATCATTTCAAGAAGGGAGAAAAGAGAGAAGGTGCGATCAGTGCACAGAGAGCATATATACTTTCAGTCAGAACCGTGTGCACAATACGGAAAAAAATTTGGAATTTTCATAAGAAAAATATTCTTTGAGCAATATACATGTACAATGGTTCCAGTTTTGCTACTGTTGCTGTTATTACAGACCTGAAAAGTCTCAGACTGGAATAATTTTCTCATTGTCTTAGTTGTTGTACAGATACAAAGTTAATGAAAGTTCCTCTCCTGAAAAGATTACAAGGTAAGTGTAACACAAGGGATAATACAACCGCATGGAGAGAATTATAAGGAAAAACAATTAAAAAAAAGTCTAGTCATCATATTAGACAGTGCTGTCAACATAGCAGAAAGTTGTCAGTTGCCCAAGTTTGTCTGAATTTTTTAAAGACATTAGGTAAACAAGGAAAAAAAGGAAAAGGAGAAATGAAGTTTAAGAATACAATTCTCAAGCAGAGGTGAAGCATCAGAAAAAGAACAAAATTATTTTTCAAAATATAACAAAAGATTAGGTTAGTATCACAGTAGAATGACTCCTAAATGCAAATAAGCTTCACCATTAGTTAGGGAAGCAGCAGAAAATGCAGAAAGATTAAGCCTTCTTTATGTTTTGTGCAATAAACGAGGAGAAGGTGCTGGAGCAATTCAGAAAGAGGAATACCATGATGACACAGGAAGGCCAAATAAGCACAATATTGTATAATAATTTGAGCTGTGTGGATGAACAGGAAAGATCTGCACTTGAGAAATATTGAGGAACTGTAGAAAGAAAATGAAGAAAATTTGCAATTGAAAGTATATGGTATATTGGTTTAATCTGCCCTTTAGTCGAACATATATGCTTATCCAATTTTGCGTTTGTTGGGACATATCTTCATACTTTTTATTGTTTTAAAAATTCCCTGTGCATTTTTTATGGATAAAAGCAGATATAAGTCAGGTTTCCTGCTTTATACTGTACTTAGTCTGGTGACCAGGGTGCTTTAGAATTGAGATAGGCAACAGATGATGTAAAGACAAAAGGGCAAACTGAGAAAAGTTTACACCTCAGAGTCTTAACCCTAGATTATTTCAGTTGATGTTTTAGTAACCAGCACATCAGATGTCCACAAAATAACTCACATATGTTCATTACATATCAGACTAGCATTTCCCTTGGAAATTTTCTGGTCAAATCTGAATAAAGTTTAATATTCTTTGCTGATGGAACTAAAACATATCCTAGCCCCAAACAGTATAGTGGCAACCAGAAAAGAAGAGAAAGGCACTTAATCTGGTCCACATGGGATCAGCCTGGTTATAGTTATGAAGTTTATGGGATGATATGAAGTTATGGGAAGTTATGAAGTTGATGGGATAGCGAATGTCAAAGCAGGAAAAAAAGCAATATTTGCAAATCCAAAGGCAAAGTACTCTAGGGTTAGTCACAGAAGCACAAAAGCATAAACAACATCGTTAATGTACTCTTATTTTTTTAAAGAAGTTTGAGGTTCTGCAGTGGACAATGGTTCCACATTGGGTAACGGCAATGCAGTAGTTTTGGTTCCTGCCCCAAAGAGCTTACAAGAGACAGGGGAGGCACACATTGTGCTAATGCCAAATCTTCCAAAGACAAAGTTTGTTTTCATTTATATTCTGAGAAAATCTAGGAATTATATTCTGTGCTTGAGAACCTTGGAGCTGAAATGCTAGAGGAGAGGACATCTAGAGATGAATTGGAAAAAGAGCCAGGGATGTAGACAAAGTAGAAGTTGTGAAGCCCAAAACCTGAGGAAGAGGTTGGCAGAGGAGAGGGACTGTAGTGCCCACTATATTTCCACACTTTACAACATCTGCTTGTCAGAGTGGAACATCTGCACCCCCGAAGTGTTGTGGTCCTCCAGAAGAGCAAGGAGAGTTGGTCCCAGCTAGGGATTTTGCTTTTCAGAGGGATATGAGTAAAACAAATACTTTGTAGTGTGTAACTCCAAGGAGAGAGATGAATTTCATAAATTTAATCCATTTGAGATCTAGGCAATGCATAAAAGCAAAAGATTTGCTGTTAAACAGTTTGTTCAAGGATATAATTTTATCCATTTCCAAGAATCAAGTAAAAACAAAGGAAGGATTTCATCCACACAGAAATACAAACTTGTGTGGAGACTGGGGAGAATATTCTACCTTAGATTATCAGTTGAAAAAGCAGTTGAAAGGTATGGAATGCAATAGAGTTATCTGTTTAGCTTCTTTTTGGCATAATGAAAGTGTGATTTCCTATGGATAATGTCAGCTAGAAGGTAATTATCTGAGTTAAATATCATCTAATGAAAGCTCTTGGTAAGATAGGAATACTGATGGTGCTACGAAAAACTGGCTTCCTATTCCCTATATGATTTCTTATGTTAATGCTTCAGTCCTGCAGAGTGCACACCCCCCACCCATCCCATCCCCACATCTCATAGCTTCAAGGACGCACGAATACTACATCTAGATCTTGAAGAGACTTAGTGATAAAAATAAGCTGCATGCTGATAACCAATCTGCTTTTTATGCTGGTATCCAGTTTTTATTTATTAAAATACCCCTAAAACTCAACATAAACCAAACTGAAAATAACAGTGGTGTTTCTGTGCAGCTGGAGATGAAATTCAGCATTGGCCAGGCTTTTTCTGTCTGGGTGTTCAGCACCAGGTTGCTCTGTAGAAACTGTCACTTTTGTGGAACTGCCACAAAGAGGGAGACTCGGCTAAACTGTTTTTGTTCTTAAACCATTCTGGCTAAAGTAAAAAGAAATCAAATGTTTATCATGATATTGACCTCTTTGTAAAGTGCTTTGGCATATATATTGATATTTAAATGTGGTGTTATTATTTTTATTTCATTTTAATTGCATTCTGTGATGTGCAAAACTTTTAAAACATCTATTTCCTCTGACTAACTTCTCCTAGCTTGTTCTCTGTAGAACAGTACTTGATTTTTATAAAGGAAAGGTAAAATATTTTCAGTCACTTCTGAGTCAGAAGATAATAAAATGTACTCACAGTAAACCAAAGTTTCTTTTTTCCTCATTGTTAAAGCTAGCTGTGATCATACGGATTGAAAGGAGACTGCAAAAACTTGTGAAAATTGACTTGGGAATAATTCCCATTATGATGAAACACCTTTGCTTGAGCTCAGCAAGGGGAAAATGAGGTTATAGGTGCTCAATCGCATCAGCTAAAATCTGAGCAGAATCCCTTCAACACACTTGCTGTGCCCTACATGATAATCAGGGTTAGCTGGTTTTCATTAATTAGGGGTTTGGGCAAGGACTGGGGTTTGTTCTTGGAACAATTTGTGCCAAAGACACAGTCAATGACTCATATTCATAATCTCCAAGGTCTGAAGCCCTATCTAAACATATAGTTTGTATTGCTTTAAATATTCAGGTTCATTTACAGTAGTAAAACTGCAAGTCACATTCCATCTTCCCCTTTTCAAACCTAGCTAAAGTGATATAAAGGGATTATATCAGGATAGTTGATTCCAGTGCAGAGAGGGAAATGGACAAGCTATACTGGTATTATCATGCATATAATGGTATGACTCTACCTACACCAAAGGTTCAAATGGTCTGTGCAAAATGTTTAAAAATAAATCACATTCTTAACTGAAGCAACTGAACTGATAGGAAAGCAGTCTTGATAGGAAATCTATTTTAGGCTCAGTTTTCTTTCCCTGAACACCACCACTATCAGCAGCAAAGGACCATAAGGAGGATCAAACACAGGACTATTGCAATACCATTGTTATTCCTGATGAATACACCACTGATTTTAAACTTAGAAAACACTTTGAAAATAAGAAGGTACTTACCTCTCTTCCTGACCATCCAAAGAGTAAAGACAGCATTTCTACTGCCTTTAAGAGCAGAAATAATTTTTCTCTTCTTTTTTTTTTTTTTCTCCCAGAGCTTCTGTGGATATAGTATTTAACTTACTGACCTATTTCAGTCACCTCAAGACAAGTTCAATAATAAGAAGAGTTGTGACCATTTCTCAGCACACAAGGTACCACTGTAAATTTTTGGATATCACAGTGGCACAGATCCTTGAAACATCTAAAGAATGTGTACTTCATTTACTGTTTTGATAGGTTTTGGCCAGCCAACATGACCTTCTGCAGACCACAGGTCAGAGAATTTTGTCCTTGTCAGGCACTTTTCTCATTCAGCAGTTTCTTCTTCATTAGAGAGCATTGTGAAACAATGCCATAGTTCCAGAAAAGTGGTATCCCAACAGGCAGGTCTGAGGCAAGCAAATGGCAGAAGCACCATCAGATCTATAGGTCTGTTTTCTTACATGCAGTCCAAGAGGCCATGTAATTTATAAAGGTACCACAATATCTTCCTCTTGTTTTTTGGGGTTTTATTTGGTTGGTTGGTTTTTGGGTTTTGGTTTTTTTTGTTTTTTTTTTTTTTTTTTTTTTGCTGTTGTTTTGGGTTTGTTTTTTGTTTTGTTTTGCCTTTTTTTTAATAAAATTCTGACTGCAGCTGATTCTATAAAAAACTGTTGTTTTCAAGGCTTTGTTTTTGAATAAAAGGCAGTCCTAGTGTACTATTTTATATGTTTCTATATTTACTTCCCTAATATTTTAATCATTTTTTTAGTCTCTTCAATATGGTGAAAGACTAACGTGTGTGTGTTTATTATCAGAAATTGGTGTTGGAAGAAAGAACTGCTCAAAGTTTAATGGAAAACGTGTCATTTGGCTTGATATTTTAAACACTATTTTTTCGCAAGCGATGCTTTTCTGAGAATGTTTCTGTTTCCGTTTTTCTATGAAGATATGATATTACTAATTTTTATGGCTAATGAAATCAAGTTAATGTGACTGATAGAACCAGACAGACAAACTCTGATCTTTTCTATGATGACTCTATAGACTGTAACAAAATTTATTTGGAATTGCAGTATGAGAACTGGGAGTAGCCTATTCCCTGATTCTTGCTGCTCAAGCGTATGCCTTCTCAATATGGGGTGGACAAATATTTAATTAACTCTTAGACTTGGTGTTTTGGTCATCATGTCATCCATGTGTCCTACCCCCCTTTAATCTGTTTAATTTGCTTTTGTCGTCTTTATTCTGATTTAATGACTGATTTTTTTCCTCAAAGATTCTTCCCAGATGCTGGGAAATAAATACATGGAGGTACTGCAGTTGAACACTTCCCCCTTTTTCAAACCTGAAGAACTAGATTAATGGGGGGTGAAAACCTCAAATTAAAAAATTGCTCTAGCCTTGCTTTTCCTAAACAGATTCACTCACCTGCATCTGCTAGTAATAGTTCTGGTTTTCCCATTGTGCCTTCTTACTGTTTCTGCCTCTTCTTATCTTGTTTACATGTAGTCCTTTCACACTGAGAGATAGGACTGAATGAGCACTGAACCAGTCTGTGCAAAATAATTCTTTCATAAAAAAACCAAAATTTCATACAGAACTACTGGAGCAGGTGGGAGAAGGACAAATCTAAGCCTTAGATTATACTCCCTAAACACAAGGACAATTCTTATTGTCTATAATAGTCTTATTAAAAGCCTTGAGTTACCTGTGTAAACAAGATCATATGATCAGGCCCGGATAACTTAAAAAATGAGGGTACATAGTAGTTTATAATTTCAAATATACCACTGCATGCTTACAAAACATACATTTTACAAATGCCAAACTCAACTGATAAAATGTACAAGACAGATACTCAAATAATAGCTTTTCAACTACTTGACCTAAAAAATGCCGGAGTAAAAGACATCTACAAAAAACACATTTTCACTTTACATTTTTAATGTATCCTGCTGGCTGCACGTATCCCATTCTGCAATAGCACTTGCATTGAAATCAACACAATGAAATGTGACGTGTCAGATCAATGAAATGAACAGCACTTCTCCTTGAGTAAATTGAAAAGGCACGCAAAAAGTTTACACGGCAAGAATTGACAAAACAGATAAATTATATTGTTTGGGGTATTTTTTTCTGTCATTGATAACAAAAGAGTTGATGGCACATTAACAAGTAATGTGTCTTTTTATTTCTTGGTCATTTTTATGCCTTGCAATAGTCATTTCCAGAAAAAAAATAGAAAAGAGAAATAATTTCTTAGAACAGTAAAGAATTTTGGGTTGTTTGTTTGTTTGTTTTCTATTTTTTCTTCATAGCCATTTTGCATGTTATCCTTGTTTGCTGCACTATGGTTTTGTTCTCTGTCAAAAAAAACCCACAGGAAAATATATTCTACACATAAATACTGGCTCTGTTTTCATCTGTCAAAATGAAATGGTAATTCCATTTAATCTATTAAGTGCATTTGTTTGCAGTTATAAGATATATATTGCATAATTTCTTGCCTTAAAACCACTTCACAATCTGCTACCTTTCACTTTCAGAAGTGGAAGTGCTATAGTTATTCTTACTCTTTGCTTACACAGGATTCCTCAAAATATCACCAGTGACATCACACTTTCAAAGCAAAGATAAGGATTTAATAGCCATTTTTAGATGAATATTGTTGTTATTTTGAAATCTGATATTAAATGAACTTCCTTGAAACACTAAAAGAACATCATGTAAATTAATCAAAGCATAGGAGCACATTGCTGCTTAAGGCTTTGAAAGCTCTTCTATACGTTCTGCATACTTGAGAAACAACAAGTAATTAAATGGTTCTCCTTCAAAATAAGCTAGTCTTTAAAAAAAATAAAATCACAAAACCACAGCCCACTCTCTCGCAGTGAAACCTTTTATGCCTGTGGACAAATACAGAACTAAGCATTTTTACAAATACTCCTTCCTGGAGAAGGCACATTGGGATTTAATATTTGCCCTCAACAACGGGTTCACTTGGCTAAGCATCACTGAGCATCAATGTTTAAATCTTGCGCTCTCATTCAGAGCCACTGCATTTCCACAATATAAGTGCATGAGACCACATGCTGGTATTCTCCACAAAAGTCACTTGTTATTTAAATCAGAACTACAAACCTGCTCCCTCACCTCCCCCTCTCCAGCCCCTAGAGGGGCATATTCTCATTAACATTCTTAATGTTAATTGGAATTACATGTGCACATCAAGAGGAGAATACACCTCCAGATGCGGTATTTACAAGCTTCATATTAAGCCAGACTGTGTTGAAATAAAACACAACATTGACCATAGAGTCCTATCTTGATAGTGAACAGTAATAGATATTTTTACGTACAAAACCAGGTCTTACACACAGAGAAAAATGAGTTCAGTATGCTACAACCACGGCCTCCATTACTGTAGGATCTGATCTTGCCGTTTCTCACTCGTGAAAAATCCTACTGCCTACGAGGTTCATATAGGCTTATGATCCAGCACATTTTTCTGTAACGGAAATTAGTTGCAGATCTGAGCAATTTTAAAATGGTGACAAGAGAGCATGACTTAGACACACTTGTTCAGAAAAGAAGCTGCATGGTTCACTGCAAAAATTAATTTTTAAAAATTAGAGGTTAGTGCCCATAATATCTAAACTTATAAAAATAATGCAATTTTGTTAACAAAAATTGTCAGTTCTCAAAATATAGCCTTCTCAGAAATAAACCTGCAAAAGCATAAAAAGTAGGCAACACCAAACACACTTTCAAAAATTTAACATATATAATATAACAGTTTGAATTATGTTTATGTTAAGTTCCTTACAATATCTATTTGCAAAATGTAAATGCAGAGTAGTTAGAAAACAGTGCGATCTAAAATCTGGAAAGTCCAAATAGACTAGTTTAATCTTTGCAGAAAATTCATGCTGGAATAACCTTTTCCTTGCTGAGCCTTTCCACTTCCATGTAATGGGAATTTTCTATTGGTATTTTTAAGCAGTTCACCCAACAAATCATAAGCATCTCCAAGAGAATTAGACAAAAGCTCAGTTGCAGAAGCAAGGGACAGATTTCACTCAAAAGGCATAAACTGAGGTTTCATTCCTTTGAAGAAACTCTTCTAAAATTGCAACAGAAACATACATTGAAATAATGTCAGATTCTACTAGAAATCCTAATAAATAAAACCATATGCTGAAGCATCTAAGCTAGAATTTGCTAAGGCTATAAAATACATACATACAAGTCAGAAAATATCAAGGAAAATGGGGTTGGAGCTGAGAAAATATATATTTAGTAATGGTGTTTCTTCCTGTAGTGGCATGCTAGGTTTAAGCCGCTGACATATTGGAAGTGCTCATGTAAAATTTGATTTGCCTATTCTTTCTTGATAGCAAAGATAGTCATCAAAAAAAAGATTGTTGAGGAGTAAGTAATGCAAACATCACATCTATCTCACTAATATTTTAGAAATAGAGAAGAGATGTACACCAGAATATTTTTAAAAAAGAAAAAAACAATCCCCTCTGCACACTAAAATAAAATACAGAATGCCAGGTTTCAGGTATGTTGTAGTCACAAATGCATAGAAATGAGACAGAGAAAAAAAAAAGAGAAGCCTTTCTAGGTCAACTATTCCATCCATCTGCTGGAGTAAGATCACTACCTACTATATACATGCTTGAGTTTTTCTCTGATTTTAAGTGTCTTGTTTCCATCTGCTCAATTTGACCTTACCTATTTAATCTTGGATAGTTAAAATGGCCGCTGTATAGTGCAATAATTCAGGGCAACATTAAAAAATTAAAAAAATCAGCATGCAAAAGTCCTCTTATCCTCAGTGCAGCTAATTTTGAAGATATGTTTACCTACAAAAGATCAAACTGGACAAACGATGCCTATAAGGCTGTGTCGTCTGCATGCGAAGCGTCATCTTTTACTGTATCATATGGATTAGATTCTGAGCTAATCAGTCAGATTCAGAGCTGAACTGCTTTGGGTCCATCTCACAATGCAAATATTGGGGGTTGGGAATGTTCAACTGAAGTCTTCTGCAGTTAATGAGTTGCCTTTTCCATTCTTATTAACTAAAATACTTTAACCACTTTGTTTTTTTAAACTTAAACAATTATATTAGATGTAATCATTATTTTATTAACATTTTTCTCCGAGGATTTTTCTTTCTGATTATGAATACTTTGCAATTTCAGACAGTATGATGGATGCTACTCTTCTATGACAAGAATTTTAACAGCCCTTCTTCAGCACTCAATGCACACCCAATTATGCGTCTGAGCTAGTAACCTTGAATTTATGTTACCATGGCGACAAACTGGTCATGCATTATGGATTATCATTGAAATTCTACACCCCTACCTAGCATAATGAGAGTTGGGGACTTAATCAAATCAGCCATTCTGTGTGACACAAAGTGAAGAACTAGCTCTTATTGTTCAGCCTGGAGAAAGGAAGCAGGCCTGATGGAGTGGCAGCTGCAGTGCCGCAGCCTGATAGATTGCCCTTATATACATTTGTGAATGTATAGACAGATGGTTTTCAATGCCTGGAATTTCTGGCTTAGGAAGCAGCTGTTCGGGTAACCTCTGCCGTCTCACCTTGTTGTCATGGAGCATTGCACAGAGACTGAGAATGCGGACGGGTACATTGGCAATCTGACTGAATTTACACGGCGTGGCACCTCTCTTTCATTCCGGGACAGCAGGGCTCGCAGGGAGGTAGGGTCGGGGGAGCGGGCTGAAGCGAGGTGCTCGGATATCCTCCAACCACTCTCCCGTCTGGCCTGCACAGAAAGAGACAGGCAAAATTGTTGTGGAAAATAATTCCTGGGGATTTAATCCACTTTACGTCTCTTCCACTGTCTTGAAATCATACTGTGGTGTGTTACTCATGCACAGTTCAGGCACTGGTGAAGGCACCCAGATTTCAGGTTACCATACTGTATTCTGTCTGTGTCTGAGAGACAAGAGCTTTGCTAAGGTCACACACGAAGAAGGTTCATGCCAGAAAATCACACCAAGTAGATATAAAAAATCAACAACCACTATAAACTTCTTACCTGCCAGAATTCTTTTCTGTTTTATTACTCAAATTTCCTTCCCTATTCTGAGATAAACCTACAGGAACTACTGGGAATTCATTAACTTTTTTTTTTTTAAATGAAATAGTAGTAAAACTGCAGACATTTATAGAAGAATTGGGCCATAATACACATTTATAAAGCTTAAATCTGTTTAGTGTAAGCACCTGAGTATTATGTTCCTCAACAAAAGGAAGTTGATTGACAAAGTATTACCCATTTGTTCTTCTTCTTATTTTTTATTATTCTAGCCATAACAGCATTATTTTTTTCCACTCAGTTCTCCTTCTCTCAAAGCTTGAAAAGCTTTAAGGCTTCAAAGCCTCTGATTCCTCATAAACACATATCTATTAAAAAATCCTGAGTTTTCCAAAACCTCAACTGGCCAATTATTCCGTGTCACCCTTATATTTTGAAATCTAGATATTGTTACTGTAATATAGTTTATTTACTTATTCATATGTATAAGCTGACCATCACCATGGTTTCTGCACAGGGGGTGCTATGTGTCTGTCAGCCTTGCCATTACAGATTCACCAGACCTGTGATTTCAAAGCATTTAACAGAATAAAACCTGGTATGACAATAATGTTTCAAAGAAATACTTTATTTCAGATCTAACTGCTTCATTAACACTGTTTTTCTTTCTGCCAAACTGTCTGTGTTTGTGTTTTGGTGTATAAAGCATATAGCATGCGTATGCTATGAGATTTAATTTTCAATGCATGTGCAGGAAGTGAATATTTCAGCAAACATTCAAAACAAAACAATGTATAGGTTATCCAAGAGCCTCGAGGAATCTCTATCTATCTATCTATCTATCTATCTATCTATCTATCTATCTATCTATCTATCTATCTATCT
>NW_020897742.1:8605082-8670001 GCF_003984885.1 Neopelma chrysocephalum
TCTATCTATCTATCTATCTATCTATCTATCTATCTATCTATCTATCTTTTAATCTAGATGTGTAAGTGAAAACTGTCCCTCATCTTCTGTGAAGTTTCTACTTCAAAAAGAGCCCCCCCCCCCGGTCTGTGTTGACCCATGAGATTGCAGTGGCTCCCTGGGAGCCTCACAGTCTATACATAAACGATTTGTGAATTGAAACATCCCAGGAAAGCCTAGGCATGAGAGACTGCACCCACTCGGGAGCCTGATTCTGCAAGCCCTCTTTCAGCCGGAGCCACCAAGGAAGTTGATCATGCCCTTCCTTGAGGGTTTATAATTTATTATTTATTACTGCCATATCAGTAAATTTGTCTTTAAAGCACACCCCAATCCTGGCAATGGCAGATTTCAATCACTGTTGTTTACTAAAGTATATCAGAAGACTCAGAATTTCTTGAATTCAAATACTTTTTAAAAAAAAAATAAAACTAAAATTTCACAAAAATTATTAATTCACACAAAACTATCTTTGACAACACAGTGACTGCTTGTCTGAGAGTAAGGAAGAAAATTCAGAGCTAGGGATTGATGAAATAAATCAATAGACAAATATCACTATAATCTTCCTCAGTGAAAGAATGAACTTTTTAAATCTTTAGTTTACAGTGCCTGGAATTCCTGTGTGTTTATAAATTTAAGCCAAACCCTTAAATCTGATGTTAATATCAATTTTATTTTACTTAAATTAAATCTTGTATGGCTGAGTAGATTTTATTGTGTGGGCATTTTGGAAAAGGATGTTACAGTTGGGTCTAGCAGAGTGAGCCAATAAAAATACTAGTGCATGCTTTAAATTAAAACCCAAAGACAATAAATAAGAAATAAGAATGTACTAGCATGGGCATGGGGAACCAAGTGCTTCCTTCTGTTTAAAAATATTCCACAAAAAAGAAGATTTTTGGAATATTTTCATTACATGTTTTTAAAAAAATCAATTTCTGGTAGGGCAGACTAACTTCAAGAGCAGTATAACAGGATGGTAAGGAAAATGACATTTGGCTGAGATAAATACTTGAGCCTAGTACTTGATTTATGACTAAATTGTATACCTCAAGGAATGAATAAGTGTGTGCAATACTGTTCCAAATATCATCAGCAAGGAAAGAACTAATTTTAGAGCCTATTTTTCCAACCTTTATTAGGCTAAGTAGAATTTTTTTAGGACATACTTCTGTTGATCTCAGTAAAATTATTATCAGGAGTAATTTTTTCCTTAGCATAATTCATGCTCCCAGAGAAGAATCTGAATATCAAAAAGTAAAGTTTATAAAATATAACATTGTCATTGGCAGGAGAAGCTGAAGAAAACACTTCTGAGCTGTTGCCGTTTTGTTTTCACGTTGACTTGTGGCAGGTATTAACAACTCCGCAGACGGAAATAAGCGATAAGCATTTCCTTGGAAAATTTAACCTGATAAATTTAAAATACTGCCTCTTGATCTTTTTAATCAAATAATCGTCTGTTCTTCCCTCACCCTCAATAATAAAGGATTAACCATTTCCTTCATAAAACAACTTTAAAATGACCATTTTGTGGATTGTAGACTATGTGGTTTTTCTCTTACAACTTCCAAAAAGGAGACAGAACTGTAAATTTTGGTTTACTACTTTTATTTTTTTCCTCATGTTATTCATGCACTTTCTTGCAGGGATAAGAAAGCCCATATAAACATATATTGGGAAGGATTTTGCAACCATTTTACCTGCTGCTGTTGTATGGTCCACCTGCAGCTGCATGGCTGCAGCCTGGGATCTCACTGGGGTGTGAATGTAGTGGCTGCAGTTTGCCACTGTGCTGTCTGATCTCCTTGGCTCTGGGTCTTCACTCAGCATAAGGAGGCAGAAGAAAGGACACACGTCATCCATCATGTCCCCACTTCAATGCAGTGACAGCCAAATTATTAGCATTTTAGAGACTCAAAATATAACATAAAATTCTTAAAATTTGTAGGTTTTTTTGAAGAAATGTAGGAGAAAAAGATACATTTTATTAATTTTTGAACAACAAGATGAGAGATGGGTAGGGTAATGCAGGATACAAGTAGTCTTGGATTTTCAGGGTTGGAGCAAATGCTGTTTCCATTCCTGAGGGGCTGTGACAGTTCATGTACCAGTAATTGCAGGTTTACTTAAAGTCACTACCACTGTCTGAGCCCTCCCGTTTTGCTTTAATTCACCCACCTAGTCACAACCAGTGGAGCCAGATGATGTGTTTCCCTTCATTGTGAAATACATTTAATCACAAGAACTAAATGCCTGTGTAGTGAGAACACTTTTATAATCCACTGTACTGGTTTTCTCACTTGCAGGATCTGACAGGTGTGCTCATGAAATCTTTTTGCTGTCCAACTGAGATGTTTCATTTCTAATGGAGTTCAGCTGACGAGAAACATCAGAGGTTATGATTACTCTGACAGCAGGACTACCACAAAAATATAATTAAAATTGTTTCCTTTCATGCATGCATGTGTGTAAGATGTTTAGGGTGGTCACTAGAAAAGCCCACTTTCACCATGTTTTTCGAAGGGTAATTTAAAAGCTAAGTATCATTCAAACTACAGCTAAGAGTCTCTCCTATTACATTTTGCTTGGATATTTGCTCAAAGCTACATATGCTCAGGTTTCTGAAGGTGCCAGGAAGTGTAACTGCCCCTGACCAGACTCTCCTCACCCTGCCTATGGGCCAGGACCCTGTTTCAGCAAATCTCAGGGCTGTCGGTCCCTGCCATAGCAGCATCTGCTCCTTGGCCCTGCTGCTCCCTCAGTTCAGCACTAACAGAAAAGTAAACCTTTTTTTTTTTGCTTAAAAGAATCCTCTAATATCTATATGAAGTTCTATGCTGTATATTTACTGACTGTCAGTTTATGTGGTGGTTTGGCAGATTGAGACACAAGAAATTGTGTATGTAAATTCAAAATTTACCAATTTTGAAATCCTGTGCAGAGACGTGTGCGTATGCACATCTCACTAATACGTATGAATGCTCTTTTGGACGCTTCCTCTGCGAATACTCAAACTTTTTTTTTTATATAAATATTTGGGAGTTTTGTTATTCTTTTAAGACATTCATATGTTTAAGATGCAAATACACCTATGTAGTTACATACACAGTAAGGTTCTCCAATAAAAGCAAGTGGACAGGGAAAAAAAAACATAAAGAGGGAGAAGCTGTTCAATGGTGTACTCCTGCCTGAGCTCTGGGCTTGTATCATGGGTGAATGTCTCTGTTTTCATGAGGGGTTCTGCCTAGTGCCACTGGCTCAGCTCCAGCTACCACCACTGATTTACACCCACTCAGCTTCTGATCCAGCAGGCCAAAATTTGGTTTTCAGAGAAAAGATGCCAGGTAAGAGCTAATGTGTTTGCAGCTTAGCAGGCAAACTACAGAGCCAAGAGGCTGCTCATTGCAAAAAGCAAAAAGCCAAAAGCGATTCTTTGGGAATCTATTTGTGGCACAGTTTTCTGATACTAAATTCATGAGGCAATTCAGATACTAGAATGCTCTCTGAACAGGCAGTATATTCAGACAAAGCTGCTGTAGATTTAATGATGCTAATAAGGGTAGCTGAAAGTCTGCAATAATGTTGCAGAAAAGACATGGCTTGGGATGGTCACTTAATCTGGAAATAGCTTTAAAAACTGGAAGACCTGTCCCTGAGGACAGTCTCTGCCAGATTAACCTCCCGGGCTCTGCAGCATTCTCTAAGGGGATGTTATTCTTTTACTTCAAAACTTGTAAAAGGAGGACAGGCAGATTGCCTGGGGACAGTCTGAGGCAAATGCTTTACAATGAAAGACACAGAGAAGGCAGGAGAGCTGCGTAAGCAACTTTTACTTTGAATTCCTCATTTAACATTAGGAAAATTAGACAGGCAACTATTATGTTTTTCATTTAGCAACTCACCGTATGTTGCAGAGTATTTGATAGGAAACATGTATTTCACTTATTGTCAAGACTTTTATTCTTAAGTAAACTTTCTTCCAATGAAAAAAAGAGAAACTTCTAACTAGGCACAGACATAGAGTCTATCCACTTTTACCACCAGTACGTACCACTGTGTGTTTCTCTGCCATACAAGCCACTGAAATGAATACACTGACACTGCTAAGACTCAGTGTGTACAAAAGAGACCCCTTGGCACATTAATAACAAAACTGAGTGGCATTAAACATGTCACTTCTACCAGGGCTTGGTGTGTGACACCTGTACACATTTCCTTTCGCACTACGTTATTAGCCTTTCTTCCCTCTCTCAAACAGATGTTAAGTCAAAGGGTAAGATGCTTTCATACCTCTGGAAAGTGTAAAGAAAGCATTAAGAAAATTAAAATAACTTAGACTGTACAATAAGTATTGCATGGTAGACTACATTTTAAACGTCAGATTTAAACAAAAGCCTTGTTGTTTTATGTGAATAGGCAACTAAATACGGTGATGCAATGAATGAACAAATGTAGATACTGGACTTCTTTTATGCACTCTCACTCCTACCTCACCATATATGTAATGTGATACAATAAAAGCTTTCATTTTGTATACAATGACAGAGCTTAAATAAGCAGGCCAGTTTCTTCTTATAGACAACTGTCACAAAGATAAAGTTTGAAAACAGATACACAGAGCTTTTCTTGGGGAAATAAAACAGAGGTTTGGGGGAAGATCTGCAAGAGCTGATTTTTCATTTTCTGAATAAAATAAATGAAAATTTCTTTCAGATATAAACATATCGAGTGTCTTTTCCTTCCATAGATATGGATTTCATCTAGGAACTGGCAAAAAGAAATAACCCATTTGCCTAGTTACAGAATTAATAGCAGAGATGAGCCTTTGTAGCAAGGAGGAAATCCTGGAGTTACAGTGCTCAGAAACTGGCTGAGCTTTTTACTGAGGCAGGAGTCACCCTGAAGAGTTGGGCGATGGGCAATTCTCTATTTTTAGACAGTGGGAGAATAAGAGAGTAAGGAATCAATCGTTCATGTGTTCCAGCTACTTATACTACAAAACTAAGCTCTAGATAATCTAGGAAAGGGCTCCTGAGTGCCAAAAGAGGGCACAGACAAAACCTCTTTTCCAATATGCTGGGAGCACTATGACATACGTGGGATGCTTAGTGACGATGAAACACGAGATTTAACCACTCACAAGAGAGAAAGGAGACAGAAGACTTCACTCATGACATATAAGTTAGTGCAAGGGCTGACGCAGCAAAAATGATGGGATTGCCTATATAGGACTCATGGCAGTGAAAACAACAACATAAGAAAACTGGATTCAGATTTTAGTCTCCTCTATATGAATAATGTGCAGAAAGCCTTCAGAGCAGCCTTGCATATTGTTAGAAATATTTGAACAGGTTGGAATCTACATCAATATCCCGTTTAAAACCTTTCAGCATGCAGGTTTTGAAGACATAGTAATCCAGGGGAATATACAGTCCCTTCAACAGGGCTATGAAATGTAACTTGGTGTTGTATAAACCTACAGAGCAAGCTCGACACTGCCAAAAATGTCTCAGACTTACTGCTGGACCACAGTGCTTGAGTACTGTGAGCATGTGGGCTATGAGATGAAAACAGGTAGTAAGTAGTGTGTGCACAGCCATCGCCTTGAAAAGCCCCAGAAATTTTAGGACTTTTCAACCAGAATAAAACTACTACATGTGAGAAATCCTGGATGTAATACCTCAAGGTTTACCCGGCATTCATCTCTGGGGGGGACACAGGCACTTGTCCAGGAAAAAAAAAGAATAGAAAGCACTCAAGCAATAAGCTTGCTTCTCTAGCCACCAGGTCAGTCAAGTTTTATGGAGTTTTTCTTAAGTGAAGAAGCATCAAGTGTTCTCACATTTTATGTTTTTATATTACAAATGTGATTAAAAAAATCCATAAAGGGAAAGAGTGGTGTTTAAGAAATATCATGCTAACCTTCTTGCATACGAGTTGCCTATGCCCTGGCCAACCAGTGATGCCTCTGCCTGGGTGATGGGTATGTGACTGTCATTAACAGCAGTAGTTGGAGTGCAGGGATGCTGGAGCACAGCATCTGTAAACCTGGCCTAGAGGAGTGCCCACATGGAGAAAGGAATGACCCAGGTCTCACTATCTTAAGTCACTTTTCCTTCAGGTTAAATTCATTAACTTCTAGGTGGAGTACTATTTATATTTCACAACAACTGTGTACCCTACATAAATGAAACTCTCCATTTCACACCCTGTTATCCCCTGGGAGAGGGGAGGAACCACAGGCCTTGGTGGAAGCAGTTTGTGGCAGGTCCAGGTCAGAACTCTATAAAAAGATGAGCAGACAATATCTAGAGGAGTTATCTTTGCTCTCTCCAGGAAAGAGGCACGTGTTTACATATCAAGTTCTCTTCCTGAGTTCATTTTTTGAAAATAAGCATCAGAACCATGCAATTTTTTGTTTCCTTCCAAATCTGAAACATAGCACATAAAAAACCAGAAGTCTGAAAACAATGCACTTTGTTTGCACACTTCAGTTAATTGATACTTATCATACCCTGTGAAGAAAAATCTCATTTTACAGCCTGTTTCCACGGTGTTTAACTTTGATATAAATATGTGCAGTCCTCATGTTAATTTTTTTTTCCTTAACCAGAAGCAGTTGGCTGGAACATAATTTAAATTGATTTTTTTAAAGACATGATATAACATTATGTGCTATTATACAGTAAAAGGATTGGCTTGTGTCTCCTACCTTATGTTCTTTAGACCGGGACCATCTTACTGCCTCAGTGAGTCTATCTCACCGTGTGACCTGCTTAGCTGTAATCATACCTTGGAGTCTTTGATTACAGTAAAGCTGATGCCATGGTGAAATTCCCTTTAATATTTACATTGTACGATCTGCTAAAATGATGCAATGTCCTTCTTCTGAAGTGCATTAGCTCAGTGTGTCTGTGAATCAGCATCATTAGATCTGCATGAGTTCATCCTTAAAAAGGATTAAAAAATATTCCCCCTTTTGGGAATGGGAGGGGATAAACACTGCTAATAGCAATTCTCAATTAATTTAGGGTTTATGACATTACTGACCTTGTTCTGTTTTCCTTTCACTTAGAGTATTTAACACTTGAGAGTAAAACTGGTCCATGAGGATGGACAGAGATTTTTGGTGTCCACTGTTGTTTTTCTGTAAGAAATATTTCAAAATTCTCTGTGCAGAGGACAGTCTGCAGTGTGTGTGTATATATATATATACATATATATATATATATACACCTCCCCCAGTCCTTACTTATCAAAACTGCTTAAATTGATTTACTTATATCTGATGTCTGAATGTGCATGATGTGACTTCTGTAGTTTACTGAAAGGACAGCAAAAGAATAATATCTACTATGTTATGGGAGTGCGACTAATAATTCTAGTTAAATGTATGCTGGACTTTGTATTGAAACAAGATTTTGTTGTTGCGTTTAACAAAAATGGACTCGTAATTTTTTTTGCAGTTAGAGGAAATGAGTATAATTCAATTTCAAGTACAAATTACATTTTTTCTTACTTGTCTGGGTAGAATTTTAAGGCCATATTGTTTAATATGACTTTTTCTGGAAAGAAAGAATTGTTACTTTTCTTTATTATTGGTCTCCTTTGAAAATATCACAACTTTACTGCTCTTTGCACTTGTTCCAGCATCCCAAAACATGAGAAAAAAAAAAGTTGCGCATTCTTTTGGGATGACTATCATGTCATATCTTTCTTTGTGAATGATGGGTTGAAACAAATTTTATGCCCATATTTGAATTCATCATTACTGGTCACTGTGGATGAGCTCAGGAAAGGAAGTGTATATTATTCTTTATGTGAGCTCTAAAAGCTCTTGCCAATATGAATCTTATAAATGACTTTACACTATTCTCTCACACTGATCAAGATAACAAGAAACAATTTTCCCCTTGAAGCGCTTTGGTGATATTTTGTTTCCTCTAATAAACATTTTTCCTCATGTTCTTTCACTTCTACTACAAGTTGAAGTTTTGGCTTTCAAAGTAGTAGAGCTTCAGAATTTCTCCAAAAATTAGAACTTTTCAAAAGCCTTGTTATTATTGCCAATTTTTCAAGCAATAAAAAAAATCTAATATAACAATATTTTTTCAAAATTCATATGACAGTGTTATACCATTGATACATTTGTGTCAGCCAGAACCGAAGAACTAAACGTGGCCATCAATATCACTCAGTGCCAAATCTGGATTTCACATAAACACTGAAATTATTGTATGTTTAATCTATTCTGAAACAATTTAAAATATTAAAAAAAAAGTCAAAGAATAAAGACTTTTGGCTATAATGTCTAGACATATGTTTTAACTCAAGTGTAGTTTTTCTCAAAATCAAGTTACACCCGATTGAATTGGGTACCTCAACATTTGCTGTTTGACATTATCACATGTAATCTCATTCACATTACTGTGAGACTGATAATGTCGCTTGCCTGGGCTGACTGATGCTGCAGTGGAAATCCAATGAAACTACTTGTGGAAGCTGTTCAGGGAGAGAACACTGCACTGGCAGTCTGTAGGAAGCATCATAGATACTGAATATGTATATACATGTATACAGTGGTATGTTTATTGAGTTTTTCATCAGTTCTGCTACCGTCCATGTTTGGTTTTTTCTTGCTAAAGAATAAAATTTAAATATAATATATAACCATGCCAGTAAGAAACAAGGTATGAATTTCTTATAAGTGGGGTTACATGTGTGTGGAAAATGCAGAAAATATATGAAAACAATACTTGCATCCACTACACTCCCTCCCTCCTCCCAAAATATAACCAAACTCTTAATGCTGTATGAATACAACCTTCAAAGATCACAAATAATTTATTTCACCTCTATTTATGTCTGTAAGACACTTCTCTCTCATATTCTGATGTGAACTCCTTGGGGCAGAAATTATCTTTTTGCTCTATATTTGAATAGAGCTGTGTTCTGTGGTAAGATCTCTGTGCACTGATACATAAAAATAGTATAATATAAGGCCTTTTAAAGCCAACAAAATAAAAAATGGCATTATGAATTCTCTAGACTTCTTGACAATGAACGATTATCGATACAGGCTCAGATAGCAATGCACCAGCTCTATAGCATTTTATCTTGGAATTACCACAGGAAAAACAGCTTTCAAGAACTATGTCTTTACAAGAAAGGAGAATCTGATGCCAAGAGACCTTTCAAAAAGTCTGGGGGATAGATACTGAAACCTTCAGTCCTGTCACGTGGTACTGGATTCTACATCTGATCTCATTTCTTCTGTTGGAAACAAGATCTAATTACTGGCAGCCTTATGTGTGTAGTGAACTCTTCTATGAAGAGGAGCAGAGCTGGGTCCTGATCCACATGGACTGCCAGTAACATCGTGTACATCCATTCCTCACCAAGACAGTGGAAAACACTACAACCTGCTTGTCTTACTTATCATACAGAAAACCCAGAGAACTGTTCTAGGGAAAGAGCCTTTAAAGGTTCTAGGGAAAGGAGTGATTTGCTTTAAAACATAGCAGTACAAAAAGCTGTTAAAAGACACTGTTCTTTTTCATACTTACACCTTGTATTAATGCAATTATCAGCTCATCAAATGAATAAACTGAAAGAAAGTTCTATGCAAGTTTTCAATGAGTAACACAAGGTTTTTTACTCTTCCTTCAAGAAGCTATATTATTCATTTCAGGACCTTACTAAATCAGGTATTTAAACTTGGTCATGCTATATAAACACGATATGAGAGAAAGTAATTGCTTATTATAATATAGTCTAGCTAAAATTAGACTCTGATCCTTCAGTATCTATTTAGCATAGGTCATTAATTTTTAAGAACTGTTTTCAGCTTGATGTTGAATGGCAATAAGAACAAAATGTCATTTCCAGAACAGGTATTACAAGTGTAAGGCCATATATTTAATAGTTATAGTTTTGCACTTTCTCAGTGTAAATATTATATAGACTCTTCAAGGGTCCCGAAAACAAATGCCTTATTGCAGCTTTAAATTAGAAAAAACCCAAAGCGCAATGACTCTAAACTACTTACCTAAGTAAATCAGAGACGCACAAGAGATAAATGCCGTTTGCAAAAATTCCTTAGAGAAGGAAAAATTATAATTAATTGAAGAAAAATTTCCTCTAGGAATTTGACAAGTTTTGATAATCTTATTATTTGGAAAGACTGTTTAAAGGTGATGGCACTGTGCAATAGCGACCAGCTGGAATATCTATCTGGAAAGTGAGAAAGAACCATAAAAACAAGTTAAACTTGAAAGAGGATAATTCACCACAGGTTCTCTGCAGAGCTATTGTCTTTAAAGGGAATTGTCTCTAACTCCACAATCCTTTGCTTTTTCCCTTCTTTAGTCAGTTACCGTTAGGATTAGTTGTAGACATAAAGTCGGTTATTGCCTGCTTGTGGAAAATGCCACAGCTCCTCTCTGCGAAACACAAACAAAAACCTTGTGTTGGAGGTGTGTTTGGGAACTGTCAGAAGGAGTATTAGCCCAGGAAGGATATCTGGGTTAATTTCATTTTGCACAACTGAACTGACTGGATGAAATAAACATCAAATGGCAACATCTCCAAAGCAGTGCTGTCAAATTGGAATCAGTTAACAGACAGCCAGAAAATAGACTCATGACAATAGTGGATAAGAGATACAACATGTTAGGAAATTCTTCAAGTACAACACCAGAAAGGACTCAAAACACCCATGGACAGAGGGAGTTGTGAAGGTCCAAGGAAATTCTTTTAATCTTTAGAGGAGTCTCTTAAAATATCGTTCTATTAGTATCACTCTCTTGCTCTCACTCCCTCCAAGACAGTGAAGGACCCTTCTAAGCTTACATTTGTGCTTGTATTTTTGCTGGTTCTAGAGTCTACAGTAGGAAAGATTGAGGTATGTGCTTGTACCCTAGGCTGTTCTGAGACCATTGCAGCAGAAATCCATGTTTGTGTGACAATGTGTAGCCATGCTGCATTCTAGTGGATTACTATATTGCTACAGCTGGAGTACCAGGTCGGTGGGACATACTGAAGAGGGGACCTTTTCTGGCAGATAGTCATGAATGCCCTGCAACAGACCATGGTCTTTAGCCCTTGAGAATGGAAAGGGCCTCTGATCTGCCTGACACCCTCCTGGGTATGAGTTAATCTGAAAGTTACAGAAGGTTTCATAATCAGAAGTGTATAATGCTGTTCCATTAACAAACAGACATATGGGCATTGCACAATTAACTTAGAAAAACATATAGCTATTCTTCATTGTTATGCTTCTTACAGAAAACACTGGACATTTTTCAGGTGTCTTGTTGCCTGAAACAAACTCCTTTGAAGCCAAACTGAAAGAAAAGCAGAAAGTAATCTGTACTGATTCTAGTCTCGGTGTTGAAGAAACTATCTAAATAGCCTTAGTTTCTATGTTCAATCAGAAAGAAGAAATTGTTTTTCTGCAGTTTGTTTCCTTCTCAATATCTAATCCATCAATAAAAAGGGTTGAAAACAGTCAAAAGGATCACTTTGTCAGGCTCCTCAAGGGATAATGAGTGTTCAAGTACTTCAGCCCCCATGTTGGGAGCTGTGATAGAAGAAAGAGTTGTTCCATGACGCTTTTATGTCTTGGTTGTCTTCTCTTTCCCTCTGCTCTGCTCCATCCTCCTGTGTGTTTGCTGCAACTTTATCAGCAGCTTAAGCAGTGGAGAGCTTGGCATGCTTCAGGAAAAGGGCTGAGCTCCCCCACCAACACCACTTTCCACGGTCACAAGTTCACGAGCATTGCTAGAGTTTCAGACTTAGAACCAAATGTCTGTGGGACTTAAAAACAATTTCCCTGTCTGACTCCGCTGGCTGCTCCCACTTGTTGATTTATGCTTGTGATGCTTGGAGTTGCAGTATAAATCTGGTTATGTAATAGAAACTTGATAATAGAGAAAGTCAATACAGGAGGGCAATAGAGATGAAATTACACACTGGCACTACTTTTTTATTAACCCTTTCTTAGTTCACCTTAGCTGCTTCTCACAGGCAAGTTGTCTGAATCTAGGAAAAGGACTTTCTCAGTACTTAGGGTAACACCAGACTGACAACTCTTCCCTCTGTCTTGCTGGACCCAAACAGAATAATTTCTAGAAACATCACCCTTTGGCAACAAAAAAACTTTTTATATTTTTGCTTCAGTTAATTATATAATGAAAAATGACCAATTCTTTCACATCAGGCAGAATATCTGTATGAACAAGTTATTTAAACTAACTTAGATATTTCATATCATCAGAGGGTTTCCAACTTGGGTAGGTTTTCTGAGGAAAGCTTACTTATCAGATTGTTTATTTCCTTGTTCGATTTTTGTGGCACTTAATTTCTTAGCCACAATTTCACAGTTGAGCTGCAGGAGATTTGGCAGGTCCACAGAAGAACTTCTGACAGCTACGGTCGACGTAATTCCTCATTTTAATCAATAAAGAAATCTTAAGGTTGCAGTTCTTCAAACCATTCATACATGAAACTTCCCTTTTATGTTCTCATAATCTGATTCCTGCTGTTATTAGAAACCCCGTTGTTATTAGAAACTTATTTATCACAGATCTCTTTATTCATGGCTTCATTATTTGAAGTCCTGATGGTGATACAATTTCAGGTTTTTTTTTCTTTGACTGAAGCTAGGGGATTTGCATATTTGATATCAGGGATTTAGGGAGAAGTATGGAGATGAATATGAATAAAATCATTATCTGTTCTTCAAGGTGAGCTTTTCTTCTCATGAATATAAGTAAAAAGCATTTGATTTTATATGCATATGCTCTTTATAAAACTCTGGTAATAACATGATCCTTCTGTTACTCAGCATAAGATGACCTGAATCATCAATAACTGAAATATATGCGAAAATCATTAACAGAGTTGATATAAAACAATATTTCATTAGTGTCCCAAGAGCAGTATTAGGAAATATGAAACTAACACTGTTACGAAAACTTGTCTGGAAATGATTACTTGAAGACTGGAAGAAGACTAAAAATCCCACTTTGTCCAGGTGCTCCTGAAGTTGCTTAGCAACTACCTCCTTAATCATGTTCTCCAAAAGGGGAGGTTTGACAGAGTATAGTAATTAGATGGTTTCTTGAGGAAGGTCAAGACCTCAGCATACTGTAGCCAGGATGTCATTTTGCCCTTCAAATAGAAGTGTTAATGAAATGCCCATCCACTGGGAAAATGCTTCCTTGCTGACTTTCATGAGCCCTGTGGTTTCCTCACTGGAGCTCTTCATCTGCTCATGGGACAAGCCACTGCCAAAATCACCCCTGGGTGTGCTCATGACCTCTTGTTTTGACGTCCTTGACTGATAGCTGACAGCTTCAGATATGAGTGATTTTGGCCATCAAAAACATGAAGAAAAATTCACAAATTTCCTGTATCAGAGACTGATAGGGAACTCAACTCTCCTTATTAACTTTGCCAAGCAGCTCTGAACTGTGTGCATCACAAAAGTTAATAATATTCAGACAAAAGTTTGGAGTAAGAAGAGTTGTAGTGAAGTAGATCAGGAAAGGTGATTATCTGGGGGGGGTGGGGTGGCTAACACTTTGGAAGTTTCCCATCATCACAAGAAATTCAAAACTGTAATTTTACTTATGAAAATACAAATATGATGTTTGTTTCCATGGACATGAAAAAATTTACTGAAGTCCTCTTCAATAGTTGAAGAAGACTGAAGGAAAGGGGACACTGAGTTCCTTGGTCTTATCTGTCTCTGTTGGCACTGAATCACCATTTTCATTCAGCAACAGTTCAACATTTTATTTGTTGAGTCTCTTACTACTAATGTACAAACTCTTCTTCTTGTGTACCCATCAAGTCTCAAGTCCAGCTGAGCTTTGGCTTTCCTGACACCTCTCTAAACGTGCAGGTAATGTTTCTTAATTCCTGCTATGCACTATGTCCTTCTTTCTGACTCTTGCCTTTTTGCACTGGATTTCACTAGATATGGACATACCTTCTTATTAGATCCAGGAAGGGACACCAGGTTGGTCTGAGTAGGCTAATTTTAGCAATGTATCACGTGTCTGCTCATTAATGAGTCTTTTAAAAATTATCCATGTTGTTTGTTTGTTTGTTTTAAAAAAACAATGGTCTTATGAGTGATTAATTGATTCCTATCAGTTTTGCAAAATATGTTGGCCTTAGCGATAAGTTATTACGGTATTTCCTTAGCATGACCTGTTTATTCTTGCCCTTGTGCATATGTACCTGCTCTGACTGTTGTTCTGTACTCCTTTATCTCTTTTTATATCTTGTTAAAAACCTGATTTACTTGATAATATAAAACTTTTTTCCTTTTTTCCACTTCTCTTTAAGACAGTATAGAAGTTTTAAAAAAAGTTATTTGTTAAAAATTAACATTTCTTTCTGAGTCACTTGTAATATATAAGAGGGTTTCCTTCCTTGATTTTAAATGTACGATACTCAGCTCTTTTTACCTGTAAGGTGGAAGGCATTTCAGAATATTGCAGGATGTTACTGATTCACCACCAGACTAATAAAATCACTTTCCAGTTTACTTGAGGCCTTAAACTTTCTTGTCTTTCTCATACTACAAATATAGTTGTTCATCATCCCTCTCTCCCAGTTTTCAATTTTTCATTTTATGCAGATAAAATACATATTTGTAAAATCCTTTTGTGATCTAGATGAGAAATATATTTTTATCTTGTACTGTGTTATATTAGAAACTGGAATATTTGTAACAGTGTGCAAAGTAAGGCCCTTATCTGACAAAAACATGGTTTTCAAAGTTGGATTTGCTTGCACTTTTTAAACTAAGCACATGTGTTTATTCTTGTTGATTTAACACAGAAAATAGTAAAAATAACCAATAGATTTAAAATCACCATTGTTTATTGTAAAATACCCCTTATGTTTAAATGCTTCCTCACTTTTTCAATTAAATGACTGATCTGATCCCAAATGTGTGTAAAATTGAAAGTTCTAAAATAGACCTGCAAGATACTCTTCATTATCATTATTTTTAGTATTGCATCTTATTCCTGACTTTAAAACCCCTTGGAGAAGATAAGCATTCTCCTCTGCTTAAGGTGAAACGTGCTGTGGCAAAGCCGGAGTCTACAGTTGGAGTTCTGAGGATCCTGTCTTGCAAAGCAATCAAAAACCTTGATTGTTATTTTTGAAGGGTGCCTCCATAACTTCAGTCAGAACCACAATCCTCAAAACTTATGAAGGCAAATAATGTTTACTGAGTTGAAAAAAAACAACCAAACAAAAAAAAAGATGAATGTTTCAAAGCTTTCTGTGATTTAGGATATAATTGTTTACATTGAATTGAAAAGCCCTCTGTATGCACTGGTGTATCACGACACAGTACTAAATTATTTAATGTGTACAATTAAAGGTAATCAAAATTCCAGTTCAATTAATCAACAGAGGGAATAATATGTACTCTAATCATAGTTCCTTACAGAAAATATTTGTTGTTTATGCTGTTATTTGGGATATTTTAAATGGAAATTGATTTTGTAGTTTTGTAGAGTAAGAGATTTTATTGTTAAAGTAAAAATTGTTCTATATCTCTTTTCCTTTTTTCTTTTTGTTATATTTCCTGGTACCTGGAAATGCTATATTAATTTATTTGGAATTTTGAAAAAAAAATTATTTCACTTTTGTCTGAGAAAATACTAAACTTATGAGAGAATCTTATCAATTTAAAGCTGAGGGAGGCACAGAGTACTAGAGCAAGCAACACTGGGAATGTTTTATCCACTAGATATTCTATCCAATAGAAAATATTAAAAGATATCAGGTAAACAGTACTCTCAATTAATTTCTTTCCTTTCAAGCACTGAAAATCTTTTAAGTGCATTGCAAAGATTTCAGTTGTAGGTTATGGTTGACAGTTCCTTCTGGGTATAAGAATTTACGGCTAGATAAGAGAAAAATAAATGGTGGAAAGGCATTGGACATTCATCACCTACTCAACTTCAGCAGAAAAAATACAGACAGATATTTTCCTATGCACCTTTCCTCCTCTCAATATCTTCCTTAAAATTTTTCCTGGGATTTAATGGGGTTTCCAGTGCCTGCTGGAGACAGAAGAGTTTCCTACAAATGATCACAGTCTTTTGCAAATCTCAGGTAGTTTGCAGACTTGTGGGGTGGTCTTCTGTCTCTTCTTCAGGGAAGGTGGCTACCTGGATCTGACATTTTTTCATTTAAGGTTTTTGCACCAAATCATGTACCATTCCATTGGTAACACATCCATCGTATGAGTGTTTATATGGGTAAGGATTATTCATTCATTCCTACCAGTCAGGGCACAGCATTCGGGAATGGCAGGCACCTGAGTCAAGGTGGGCTTTCCGTTTTAAACTTCAAGGTTCTTAAAGTGCATGAGCTCACCCACTGCAGCTCTCACCCTACAGAGCTCCTTGGGCTCTCTCCATGGCTGAGGGAGGAAGATGAGGTACAGGCCTTCGGGTTCATTTCTGGAGGTATCTTTTTCTCTACATTGACTGAATGCCTGAGGACCTAAAAGAGGTGCCCTAATCTGCCTTGTTGACATTCCTCATGCATTGCAGCATTTAACTTAAGCTCCTACCATTAAAAATACAAGCTTGAATCTCCTAGTCTTAGACATTGTATCTTGGACTTGGATTATTCTTCAAGAATTTAGGAACTATTACTTAGTAGACTACAAGCATCTTGGTTTTCTTCATTCTGATCTCCATTACAATCATTAGTAGGCAAAGCTATCCTCTTCAGGAGTTAATCTTTCATTATAATAATCTAATCAAGACAAACACAAAACTCTGCAGGCTAAAAATGTAAAATCTGCCTTTTATTATCCTTGTTTTTCAAAGTATGAGATGCTGTACATGTATTCAGTCTTGATAGTAATTGTAAGGGATTTAGTTGGGTAGCATGTTTACCAGTAATAATTAATAATAGGTCACAATTTTGATTATAGTAATAATTTCCAAGTTAGAATTAATTCTCAGGAAATAATGAGAACGTTGTAATTACACACTTACGTTGTTATATATTTTGTAATGAGTATCTATGAAACTTCAGAGGTCTTAGAATATCTGTTCCATTATTATTTTGCTTCATTTATGGAAAAGTAGTGTATTCTAATTATCTCATAATTATCTCTCTCACACAGAAAATCACATATTGGAACATATATTACTTATATTTTATTAAAATTTTACCAAAACTATCCCTTTCATATAAGTTTGAGAGTTACTTTTTTGATACAAGTTACTTTATGGTATCCTAGAGTAAAAATTATTAGTTCTTTATTAAATGGTTGATTACTGAGACCATATTCTCTTTATTATAAAAAGAGAATATGCATATGATCAAACACTTCTAAGTAACTAAGTGACAGTCGAATGCATAATGTTGCCTGCCCTCTTGTGACTTTTTATGCATCCATAGGCTTTTTCAAAGGAACATTTAACAGCATGATTAACTTTTTATGTGCCTGAAAACCAGTGAAGTTAATGAAATCAAATATGGATGGAAATCTACTGTATTCAAGCACACAAAACTTAATGCAATGGCTAAGGTAGTTATTAATGACTTACTGGAAGAAGTACAATGGATCTAAAGTGCAAAAGCAGCTAAATAAAAAAGGTAAAGTTGCAGAAAATTAAAAAAGAGAAAGAACAGATGATAGGCCAATGTTGAAGGCATAATGAAAAGCAACAAAGAGCAATGCACATTGTGCTCACCTCTTTAAAATTCTTCAGCTCTTAATAGAAGAACTATATGCTCCATACCATATTCTAGCTGTGAACAGAAAGAAAACCACACAAATCGGTGCTGTAAAGTACAATCTAACTAGTGTACTAAAGCTTAATGTGTTTGAGAATTTTTTTTGTAAATATAAAAACAATTATAACAGAACAAATCAATTCCTGTGACAATATAATGAACAGGCTTATGCTTCTGTAATGAAATGTTTCATTATTCTACATCATGACTTACTGAATATATGATATAGTCTCATGTACAGCAATTAAAATGGTAATATACAGGAGCAGACACAGAATCTGAATCATTATAAAGTACTGAGCAGACTACCTAAATTTACTAACGTTTTCGTGGAACTGTCACTCTGAGGTGTGACTGTCTTGACCTTTGTTACTTTAAATACGTCTCTTCAACAACAAGAAGCAAAACCTTTGCAATATATCCAATAGTAATTGTTTCTTCAAATTAAAGAAAAAAAAAAGATATATAGCAGAGCCCTGACATATATAAATAAAAGTATTATTTTTCCAGCACTTAGGCTATCCACTCCACAGGCTTGAGGACAGAACTACAAAGCCACATCAGGGAAGTAGCAATGATGCAGAACAGCTATGGAAAGCACTAAATTTTCTTTCATGAGTTGTATGCGCAAAAAGCATGGTTTTGAAGGATCAGCTTCTTTCCCTTGGCCATTCGGGTATTATGAGAAACCCCGTGGGAACCAGTCAACAGGGACCTCAAGGAGGAGGGCTATGACTGAGCAGGTTTCAGTCTCCATATGAAGCATCATCATTCACATATTGTTTTAGGAAATCAGCATGAGATCACAAAGATTCTTCTTCTGTGTGGTGGTCCAGTGCAGTTTTTCTCCTAATTTTTGAGAAGGTAACTTTCCCCTGGACATCTGTGTTATACTTAAGTTTAGTTCCTTAAGCGTGGCAAATGCAGTTATAATTACTGTTGAGAAGTAGTTACTTTTAACCTTTTGTTTTAGATGAAACGTACCCTTGCTGCCAATTAAAGACAGTTAGTGCCTATCACGCTGTCTAAAGCACACAGCTAGGAACAGCAGCAAAAAGCTGCTTGAACTTAAAGGTCTTTTTCAGTCTAAATGATGTTATGAATAAGCAAGAAGGGCCACAGGTCTGGTGCCCAGTGGTTAGGTCTTCATTCAGTACAAGGCACACCTTGGTTTCACTTGAGTGTCTCTCTTTTCTTTGCAAAGAAAATGTATAAATACTCCAAGGACTCATAACCAGAAACATACCCCAGAGTACCATATTGTGAAATCTACGTTAGGGATATGTTGTGAAACCAGTAACAAGCAGTTCTAGAGGAAAGCGTTTCCAATGGAGAATTGCTGAATCCCAAGAGAAGAGCAAACTAGTTTCCTGGAGCTTATTTTTAATAACCACTTCAGGAACAGATCAAATTGCCTTTACAACTATTACTGTAAGTTTTTTGGATTGGGAACTTGGTTGTAAAATTTAGACAATTTTGGCAGCCCTGCCGAGGTGAGGGAACTGTGTTTCAAGTGTTGCTGCATCTGACTTAAGTCTCTAAAATAAATGTGTTGGATTGTTTCCTGCATGCTGTGCTCTTGGTGCCAAGGGGTACAGTGATGTATCAGCTGAAATGACAGAAAGCACACAGTGCATACTGCTCCCGTTGAAGTATTTGCTTTGGAATTTTATCTTGTCTGCCTGAACTGTCATGCTAAAATAGCAGTAAAACACACAGTGTATTTTAAACAACACTCACCACAGCTGGTAATGCAACAGGAAGGTTACCATACCTATTTGCACAATACACTGTATGAGCAGCCTTCTGATTACTCTAAAAGCAACAAAGAACACTGTGGATTATAAGCCCTACTACATGTTTTATGGCCCTAGTGACCAATAGGAGACTGAAGCCACTGAAAGAATAAATGAAACACATTCATACTCATAATTAAAATAAAACATTACCATTGTTTTGTTATAGCCCCACTGCCTGTAAACTCAGTCATAGTTCTCCTGATGGCCACCTCTGGGATATACCATGTGGTCATGTCTCCTTGTTCTTGTTGGTGCATAACATGGTTTTCTTTTCTTTTACTTTCCTTTTTTAAGTACCTTAAATACATACATTTGAAAGTCAGTGCATTCTTGATGTATTGTAATAGGAAGTATCTTGGACAGGGTTTGAGTGTGATAGAAACTTTTTAGCTACTCATGTCTGCCATGCTTGCCAGCTGCCCCAGAACAAACCAGATTCCCCATAAGTTATATTGCCTCACTACTAATCACTGCAAATAAATTTTCTGGGAAAATTTTAAATTTTGGTCTAAATTAGAAAAGAATTTTTAAAGGTTTCATATATTCCTTATTATTAAACTCTGTGGAAACATCTTTTTAACTATTTGCGAATACAAACTATTGATGATCTGATTAATTTGCTGAGAAAGGTTTTTAGTTTCCTACTTGACATAAAAAACACTCCCTAGAGAACACCTGGGGAAAAAGGCAAGGAGAGAAAAAAGTATAATAGAAATATGTATAGAGGGGTCATTTTCTCATTCTCAAATTGGGCAATGTTGAAGAAAGAGCTGTGACATATAGCTTACAGCATTAGCAGCCATGGGCTAACAGGACTGGGACAGTGAGATGGAACTAGGACTGAGATAGAGAGGGAACACAAGGGATTGGAATGATCTTGATGAGGGGTGTCTGGAAAGGCCTAATCTGAGATTACATAGAACTGGTGGGAAGACACAGGTATTGAAAGAGAAATAGAAGTACTTGGAACAAGTCTGGAACACCATGAAAGCTTTCCCTCTGTGAAGTGCATGTTGACAGTTCTCTCTTACTGCCATATCTGTTCCCACATCTACTGTCTTTACCCTCCAGACGTAACACTGCACAGATGCACAGTCCTGTAGCTTTGCTAAGAGGGTAGGTCTGTTTTAGTAGCCTTTTGTAAGCTCTATTTAAGATAGTTTTGGTTGGGTTTTTTTCCAAAAGTATAGCAACGTGGTTACAACAACAATAAAACCAAAGCTTCCATCAAGGAAATTATCAGGTTGTAGGCTTCTTCAGAAGACTTTTGAAATGTGTTACTCTTGAGAACACTATTGAAAAAGTTTCCATACATTCTGTAAATTAAAATATTATATTCAACATTAATATCTGTTTTCAGACAAAAAACAATGCTTAAGGTTTTGCTGTTTTTCTGGGTTCTGTTGTGTTTGTGGAATTTGCTATAGATCAAGAAGTCAAGGTGATTTACTTTTCTCAAGATTTGACTACATATAAGCCTTTTGAAAATAGGAGTACAAATGTACATTATATTAAAATACACTAAGTCCCTGCATGGGCAGGTTCAATTGTCTTAGTGTGTTGAAAGTGGGTTAAGTTTATTGGAGTGTGAAAGTAAAAGAAAATGAAACCAGAATAGACAGGATTCTGAATCTTTCTAAAAATAAACAAGGCTGTAATGTACAGCTTGTTTTAGTTTGTGGTGAAGGACAGTGGTTAGAGAGAGTGATCACAAAGCTTTTGTGGGAATGAGGTACACCAGAGCATGTTAGAAAGAGATCCAGAGCATAACAAACCCATTGCTCAGTTTCTCCTATTCCCCTCTAAATACAATTAGTTCATGCAGTCTCATCTCACTGACACTATGGCTTGAATACTTTCCAATCTTTAATACTTTCCAAATTATTATAAATTCAGCTTCCCATATAAAAGTCAGAGCAATGTAATATGCTTTTGCTGTGAGACTGAAAGGAGACATGGCTACATCCCAGCTGGTGGAAATGTGGTAATGAATTTTAAACATTTGTTAAACTCCTCCTGAAGAGTTTTACTTGCTACTAGTAAAATATAGATCCCATAACTGAGCATTCACACTGAAGATTTTAATTACACAAGACAGAAAATATAGTATAATATCGAAATAGTCTTTACTCTGAAATCTTTTAAGAGCAGCAGGCTAGTTGAACAGAAGAAACTTTGTTTCTCTTCTTTCTCGATTTCTTACTTAATTTAAAATTAAAATGTACAGCTTTACAGTGATCATTGAACCTAGGCTGATTTATATCTGATGATCTGTCTTAAAGCCTAAAGTCTTAACATGTATATTATAAAAAATCCTTTGTTTCTATTTTATAAAATCCTTTTTTTCTATTTTATAAATCTCTAAGTGTATTTCTTTGAAAACCAGATTTCACCAAATCTATTTTCATAGATTTATACACTGCATTTGTCTGTCTTACTGGTTCATGTTAATAAAAGTAAGAGATAATAATAATAATAATTAAAAAAAAAATTAAAAAAACCAAATGCAAGGACCTAACAACAGGAGCAGTTTAGCAGAAAAAGGCCTGCCATGCCAGTTCAATTTTTAAGAGTAGCCAGGAAGTTAAGCCCTTTCACTTCAGTAGAATTAAGCTGGTTGCTCCCAAAGGAGGCTTTGGCTGTGCATAGTCAGAGCAAAGTAGCTATCATAGTAGTTTGTAATTATAGTAAGTTTAATGACATATAAAGTATGGGAGCTGAAACATCTAATTTTGACTTGTAGAAATAGAATCAGCGTGTCCTATTTCCAGTTGTCCACTTATGTTTTTTACTTCTTTCCTCTTTCTCCTGATATGAAGAACACTCCATCCAACATCCGTCAGCACGGGAGGAATGGAAGATGGGCTAATGTATATTATACTTCTGGAAAGTCAGTAAATTGCAGTAGCTGCAATGAATGCAACAAAGATTCTGCTTTTTGTTGCTTCCATCTGCTGGTTTCCTTTTGTGTTTAACTGGCAAGATGAGCAGCATCTCACTATGTGGAATTGATGAAAGCTTATCTAACAAGAAACCAGGACTTTCCTATTTTGTATCATAACCTGATGTATTTTGTTAATAAATAGTAAAATGCAAAGATATTTACTTAACATTGTAAGCTGCTAGTATGTAAGTTTACTAAAATTTAGCATAGTATTTTTTTCACAGTTTCCCCAGTTTTTTTAGGTGTGGACCCTTACACAGGAATATAATGAATTGAGTTGATTTTCGAAAGTGTGCTTTAAAGCTTTTGCACTGTATGAGTATAGTTAGCATTTAAACAAACAAACAAACAACAAAACAAACCCAAAAAACCTGTTTATTTTAAGACATTAATTAGTTGCTTAGCTTTAGGAATCCAAGTCTTATGAACTACAGCTTTTTCTAACAGCAAAAAGTGTCTTATTGAATTTTCAAACATGTCAGTGAAATACCTCTATCTATTCAACTAATTTGTTGATTGTTGACTGTCCAGAGTCACTTCCAGTTGTATAATTTTCTTTTGCATTGCAATGTGTATGATTAACCAATATCAAATATTTTTTTAAAATTTGCAAACTTCTTTAATGCTAAAAAAATTCACTCATTTGAGAGTATGCAATATCCTCGGTATGCAGACATTTGAGTGAATAGAGGTATTCTCTTTATATGAAGCTTATAAAACTTGAATGTCTGAATATTAATTGGATGTGATGCCTGTCTGTATACAGACAAGATTAGCTACTTTATATTGGCCACTCTGGGATGCCTCTCTCTCTGTCCATTTCTGTATTAATTTCACAAGGAATAAAAGCAGATTCTAAATCATCCGCATTATTTGAAAAATAGTCTGTAACATAAGATGCAATTCATTTGACCTAACTATAAATGTTTATAATGCCTTTCAACCTTTTACGTGTAATGGGAGAAAAACACTTTTGGAAAAGAATTCATCTTACCTATTTTAGATGCTTGGTTTAATGCAAAAGGAATTATTCTGGATAATTCTGCCTCCTCTTTATCATCTTTGGTGAAGTTGTAGACAACTAGCTCTGATGTGCACACCTATCTTTCAAGCATCTGATTTTGGAGAGGCACATCCTATTTGGCAGCAAGGTGATACTTGTTAAATCCCATGTGGTTGCCAATAGTGATGACAAATGGAAAAATAACCATGTGTGCCCCTAAAAAACCCCAGTAAATGGGTCATAGTTACAAATACAAAAAAAGATGATGGGAGTTTTCCAGAAAGTTTTGCTTACACAATTTCATTAAAGCATGCTGTTGTCTGGGCCCTGATAACTTTAAAGTAAGTTGCCAACCACAGGAGAACAAGAATAATGTTTAGACCTATTGCATAATATAATCAAATAACCAATCAAAAAACTTTCAGGACTTAAAATTAGGATAAAGCATGGTTTTTCTTCTGTTTTCATTGAAGATATTATTCATCAATTTAATAAAAAAAAATTACATTCATTACAATACTATTACAACAAACAAACAAGCAGACAAAAAAGGAATGAAATAGTTCTAGAATGAATTTTGGAAAGATGTTACCAAGCCCATCCATACATCTTAGTAAATTCTTTCCACTCCTTCCACAAATATTTCTGTTTAATGTAATTGTATCCATGATCTTGACCTGTTATTCACCTCAGCCTCATCTGAGCTGGTTATGTTGCTCGATGGGCCTAAACTAAACAGAAGATAATAAATCTCAGTGTACAGGTGTACCAAAAGCCTTCATGAAGGTCTGATCATCTTTGAACTACCTTGTATTGTGAAGCAATATCTTGCCTCATTATATGGAGGGAAAAAACACCATTCCCAGGAGTTCATAAGAACCTGCCTTTAAACAGGCTGTGACAGGAAGAGTCTAACCCTGACAGTCTGAACAACAGACACGAATCATTATGCTGTGGCAAAGCTCTTCCTGGATCCTCAGAACCCCACAGGGACACTACCACAACTCAAGAAGCCTGATATGAATATTGAATCTCTCTAAAATTGGGTGATTATGCAGATACTGTGCATCTGGGAGAGTTGTTCCCCCAGGGGCTTATAAAAATAAATACTATATCTAAAATGTAACAACCAAAATACAGGTGGTGAATTCTCTTTCTGCCTCTTAATAGCAGTTCTTCTTGGTTTGACCTGATATGCCACTGAAACAAATGGGCCTTCTCTGAAAAACAATTGCTGATATCCCCAAATCATCCACAAGGAATCAAGGGGCTCATTGCTGGGATATGAGGTGTTCCTCCAAGCCATCTACTGCTGTATAGCTGATGAGTTTGATTATATGGGGAATAGTTTGTAGGTTTTCTTTTTCATACATGGTATATTACAGTCTCAGATTTTAATGAATTCCACAAATAAAGAAAGATGAAATGCCGGTGTTTCGAGAACTACGTGCAGTTAGTTTCATCTTGAAATCTGGCTACATAAACAATGTTGTAACCAACACTTTTTTCCCTGTTTTCTGTGTTGATATTCTTGGAATTACCAGTTAAACAGTAATAGATCACTTTCATTACCAAAAATAAAATATTGAGCTAGTATCATTCAGGTGTTTGTACTTTCACCTCAACTTCATCAATCACACTGAGAGCAATTGATCTCTTCTGGGTAATGGAGATCCACCTTCAGGTGAGAAGAGATTTGTTGTTCTAGCTGAGACCTCTGGTACACTTCACTGTAGTGCTCCAGAATAGTGTGTAAAGTGGGGACATTAGGCTCCACACCAGTCACCTGGCTGTCTTTTCCACAGCATTTGGTACCAGACTTCAGAAAGGTTATATCAGAGAAGAGCGGAACTGAGACCTAGACAAACCTGCAACCGGAGGGTTCTAACAGTGGCCTTTAAAGGAGTGTAAACCCTCCTAGAAATTATCTTTTTTTTTCCATTTTTGGATGAAAATAATGAAACACTCATCAGAGATTCTGATTCTGTCAGGAACAAACAGCAGTTTGATGATCTTCTATAACTGCTGTTCGTGCACATACCCCGAGGAAAAAGACGGAATTAATAGCTTATTTACTTTACTTAGAGAGAGAGAAGCTGGTGCTTGTAGGAGAATAATTCAGTCAGAGAAATTGTTAATAAATACATAATTTCTTGTTTATTTTCAGAGAAAAAAAAATCTGCTCTGACTTCAGACAGTTTGATCTTTGTGAGGCATAAACCCATGCAGTATAAAGAGGCTGCTCCTGGTGGCAGAGGATCTCAACCCCATTAAAAAAATAATGCTCGTGCTACAGAAGCATTCAGTATATTGCCATGGAGAGGGTAGAAAGCTGGAACAGTTTTCTTTCCCCCTCAGGTGTCTGGGCTGGAGCACAGTATCGCACTGCTGATCAAAAGCAGAGTATTTCTTCTTTAACCTCTCTGCACCCATCCCCAGTAAAAGAAGCAAAGGTCACAGAGCAGAGGGGTTACCCTATCTGCCACCTCAGTCCAGCAACTAAGCCTCTGGCAAACACATTAGTGTTTACTTTGTCATCCCCGATGGTGTGGCACCAGTGCTTGTTGTCCCATCACTCCCTGCAAGCAGTCGCTGGGGCTTTGTGCAGGCAGCAGAGACAGGAGGAGATGCGCCGGCCAGGAAACACATTAGTGCCAGGGCTGGGTCCACACTCTTTTAGTTTATTGCCTTACCTTGAACACTGGATTTTAACACACAGCTTGAGGGGCAGCCTGGAGGGGACAGGAAGGTAGAGACCACACCAATGAGTGGCAACTGCTTGTTCTCCAAACATCTCCCCCTCTCCTCTCCTTTCCTCTCCTTTTGCCTCCATCCTCCCCCACTCTGCAAACAAAGAGTGTTTTGATTGCTTGGATGAGAGCACAGGAATTTGCCTTTTCAAAAGCACTCGCTATATATACACAACCTAAGTACTGTAACCAGAAGCACCTTTAAAAGCCATCACGGGTAATGGAAGCTGTAGCAGTGACCAGTTGCATTTTGAACCAGAGTTTCTAATGAACGCATAAAACACAAAGACAAGTCTGCACGTTAGTCCAACGGCATGATGGGCAAGAGTCAGTAAAAATGATTTAATAGGTTGCCAGAATACTTTCTATTGCTTTTGGTTATGTTTGATTCCCTCCAGTCTCTCTGTTTACGAAGTCCTATGCTTACAAAGCTGTCTCAACTGTGCCATTTAAATTCATTGCATAACGCACAAAAATAAATTTTTTTGTTCAGCAGCCAAAGGGCAGGAGAACTAATTTTTGTGCACCATAGCATCATTTCAAACTGGCCCTTTTGTGACAGGTTTTCAAATATGCATTATGTCAATTTAGATGAAAGGCACTACAGGGTGATTACGTATATTAAAGGTATCTGGGGCAGCAGTCATAGCTCTCCGAAAAAGGAGAAAAGATTTCTGGGAAATCTGAGAAGCATGAGGACAGGTGAAGAATTCTACATGCTGCAGAACTTCTCAGTTTAAATGGTATTCTTAAAATTAAGTAATATTTTACAAAATTTGTCTCCCTGGAAACACATAAGCTTTTAGATTTCCCACCTCCTGCTCGAGACTAAGACTTTATTTCTTAAGTACTCTGTTTTCTCCATCATAGAATTTCCTTTGTCCTGTCCTAATCCTGGTGCTTTCATGCACTGCCTCTCTATTCACTTGCCAAACTTGTTTTTCAGTCTGTCAATCACTCTGATTTTAACCTGCTCTAAACTTAACTCCTGCCCACCCAATAGTCCAGCTCCTGAGCTGGAGCCCAGAGCTCCCCCCCAGTCTTCATTGGACCATATGGGCCTTTTGATCCACTTTGCTTATCCTTTCCCTGCTCTCTTTCATAGCTTTGCAGACATCGCTTTTTCCTACTCTTCATTTGCTCTTCCTGAACTCTAATAATCTTTATGAATACAACTTTTATAATGTCTTCCCTTCTGGCATTCACAGTGGTTCTTCAGGTTTAATTTTTATCCTCTCCAAACTCTTGTTTTTAAAAGCTCTTTACAACTTTAGGGTTTTTTTGCTTAGTCTTAGATCTTTCTGGCATCTCAAAAAGTAACACTGACAGGCTCATGCACAGCCTACCTATGCCTTTGTTATTCACTTCTCTTTATTACCTCTTCTTTTTATCACATCCTATTCTTTTTCCACTGCCATTCCCAAATGGCTCAGCTCAAGCCCCTCTTCTTGTTTCTCAATTCAAGAATCTTTCTTTTTGCCTTGATCCTGGCACTTTATCAACCACTTCCTACATGGGTTCATATTGGGTTCTTCGTTAGTGCTGCACTTCACCTATCTCTACTTGTCCCTGTCCCTCCCTCTGTCCTCACTGTGAATTGGCTCTCTCTGCCTGAGGACATGCATGATGCTCTGACTCTATCCTCATTCCCCTCTAACCTTGATTCTAATCTATAGATTATATAGAATTTGCCTTTTTAAAAGTAAGAAGTTCCTATTATCTACTTGTAAAATAGACCTTTTCATTACGATTATCTGCAATGTCTCCCAAGTTCACTCCCAAGTTCCTTTTTACTATCTCTTTGTGGAGTAAATACCTTTTTATTTTTTTACTTCTTAAGATGCCATTTATCAAATCTTCTTCTCTCTCTTCTCTTCATTCCCACTTCTCCTATGGTGTTATTGTCTTACTCTTTTGTTTATAATGATTCCTTACAGACAGTGAGTCCTTAAATCATTCATGCTGGTCGTTCATATATATTGCTTAACATCCACAAACTCTTCCTGGCTCCTCAATATTTTCTCACAACTGTCTCAACTCTTACTGAAATTAGAGTATTCATGACAAAAATCCCAGCATCTTGTTTTCATCTTCTTCCAGCTCTTTTCCTGATTTTCTGGAAGCTTTTGTTGAAAAATTCATTATTTCAGAATACCTTCACTGCTTTCTTTCCTTCAGCCCCATTCACTAGATTTCATCAAAATTAATATACTTGATATTATTACAACATATGAAACCCCCCCTTCTCTCCTCTTCCTCTTTCAACCTACTTTTACAATTCTTTATTAGTTTTAGACCACATGTGTAGGCAACATCACGAGGCACGCAGTGAGGTTATGGTTGTACATTATTGGGTAGCCATGGACACTGGGCTGTATGGATTACTGCCTGGGATTTTTGAGAGCTGTTTTGTTCCCACTGTAAAGGAGGGTAGTAAGTTGACCTTTGTGGGTCTTTTGTACTAACTTTTACTGCTTTATTTAAATACTCACCTTACCTTTAAATCTTCATTTGTTCTTCCTCTTCTTTTAGATGCCTGCTGCAGCAGCTATGTTATGTTACACATCCTGATCATTAGGAAAAAATTACAGTAGCATTTCTAATCTGCAGGCAGATGCCTTAACCCTAAAGCCAAACACTAAAACCAGGATTCTACAGGCTTCTTCTTCCCATTGATTCTCCTAAGTACTAGGCAAATAGCAATTAGCTAAAAAAGTTTCTAAATTTATCTACACACCAGGAAAAATCTATAACAGATTAAGGAACTTTGGAGATCAAGGATGGTGTGGCAGCCACTAAGAAAGTCCTTCACTTACATACTGTGTTTCTCCAGTTTTGATTTCGTTTTTTTCAAAATGTATTAACAATGTCATAATAAAATAGCAATACTGAGGGAACAACTAGGATTGATTTCATTGAATGAAAAAAGAGTCTCAAGGTGTCAAGAATTTAAAAGTGTTTATTTCTCTTTATGGGGCTTCTTTCAGATGGATACATAAACATTGGAGTGTTACTTAGTTCTTTGTAAAGGAGATACCATCACATCTCTTTGACCATCAGAATGTAAGCTGGTGTCAATTTACCCCATTCAGATCACATTCAAAGCCCTAATTACCCTACTGCAAGAACTTTATTGTCATTTAATCGGTATCTCACAGCACATGTATATACTGATTTTATCCTATGACCATTTTAATAAAAAGGAAACCTGTACTAACAGCTGGCTTTATTGATACTATTAGTGCTGCTTAGGTGTTTTATTGGTCTTAGAAGCCCAATTACATGAAATATTTTTATTATATAATTAGTGGGTATCTTAGTCTAATATATGATAAGGAATGTGCTAAATTCACTAGCGAATTAAATCTGGTGGTAGACAAGTGATATATTACACAGTCACTCAGATGCAGATAACGCCAATTTAGTCACTAGAAGGTCAAAACTAAGAAGACAGTAAAATCTTTGCTATGAAACTCTAGTGGTTAATTAACAGGCAAATTCTGATTTCATCCTGCTGTTTTAAAATGGAAGTGTTTTTATCCTAAACTAATTTCTTGCCCGCGATAAATGACACTTTAAATTTCCAGCTAATCTTACATAGATAGTAATCTAGCCTTTCAGTTGGCATTTGGAGAATAGGTACATCTCTGTTTATAATCAGTTTGCTGTTTTTAAAAATATTAATCTTTTCGGAAGGACTATATAGCTTGCCAGCAGGATATTGAAGGAGGGCTTGGGGGACTTTTTCTAATCGTTCCTGCACAGGATTTATGTTTCATTCTCCCCACAATTTCTCTCAGCTTAACAAAAAACAGAGTTTAGAAGATTTGTTTGGTGTTTAACTTGGTTATTTAAATAAGAGATAAGCGATTGCCATTACAGCAGCTAGGTTGGGGTCAGGGTCTCTCCTGCCCAGTGTACACCTCTATGGTTAATGGAGCTGAACATGCAAACAGGCATTTTTAGAAGGGAATGTTAATCAGTCCCCATTTATTTTACAGTGCAAATACTTACAAGACAAAACACAGACTTCAGGAGTCAGTCTGAAGACTTTAAAAACACAGTTAGAAGAAAAAAAGAGATTACCTGCCTAACTATTACTTTTTGCTCATGAACTCTAACTTTAGAACTACAAAACCTTTTTTAACTATCATAACCCCGCTTAGCTATCACCTAACCTTAGTGAGGTGAGATCCAGACATCAATGTTTTTCTCAGCATTTCTTCAGTGTACTAGCTGAGCTCTCCTTTTAGAACATAGTACATCTCACAACACGATAAGGGAGCTTAGGTACAGATGCCTATCAACCAAAAACTAATTCTTATTCTAAATTCCAGAAATGAGCATTGCCCACACAGGTTTCTTGTTCAATTGGAAGAGTATCTGTATCAGTGTTGTGTTAAGGGTCTAACTGTAAGTGCTCAAGGACATTTGCATGTGTGATATCAGTCAGAACCATATCATTACACAGGACTTGAGGGTAGGGCATGAAGTTGTGTTAGGGGAGGTTTGGATTGGATATTAGGAAAAAGTTCTTCACTCAGAGAGTGGTTGGACGCTGGAACAGGCTCCCCAGGTATAGTGTTCACAGCACCAAGCCTAACAGAGTTTAAGAAGCAGTTAGACAACAGTCTCAGGCACATAGTGGGATTCTTGGGGGTGTCCTGTGCAGGGTCATGAGTTGGACTTGATGAGTCTTGTGGGTCCCTTCGAGCTCAGGATGTTCTATGACAATTTCTTCTCTTTAATGCTGGTGTATGACTCTGGTTGCCTTTTAGTTACCTTTCAACCATCACAAAAGTATGCTTTCGCTCAGTTTTCTTGTCTGAATTGACTTCTGCAGCTGCCACTGGGCCAAAAATCAAAGTGCAGTAGGTGGTAGATACTGTTAGCAAGCCAGAGTGCTACTGAATCCCAGAATTTAAAGTGTCCCACGTCATACTAGGGTCACCTCTTCAACCAGAACAATTAATCTGGTTGAAGGATTTATTACCTGTGCCTGGGGCCTCACTTAATATAAGTCTTTCCTTATATCCCTCCCCTCTTCTCAGGTTAGGAGCAGTTTAGTCCTTTTTACTGCCAGACAGGAAAATTATAAGAAAGTTTTGCTTAGTTCCAAAGGCAATTTCTACATTTTTTAGCACCTGTATTTTCTAGAACAAAATGTAAGTTTTTTTACTTCAGGCAGAACAGGTTTGCAACTTGCAGTAGCTTAGTACCTTAAAAATGCTTTGCAGACAGTTCTTCAAAGCTCTGTGACTTCAGCAGAAGGGGCTTTCCTGAGGCAGTCAACTTTACAATTGTTTTACAAAGAAAGAATACTGCCATCTTGACATTTATCAGTAGTAAAAAGTATTTCTCAGGGAGAAAAATATTGTGACAGAGTTCAATCTGCTCAACATTCAAATGACAAAGATTTTACAAGTGTTTACTATTTAGCAAGGGTAAGGGTTCTGCAGACTTTAATAAGACTTACATTGCTAAATACCTGAGTAATTGTTGGAAATTTCACCCTAGTCATTCTTGAGGATAGTCACTGTGAGAAATTGCTTTTGGAGACTGGAAAACATGTCTCATCCAATACATTTACCTGTTCTTGCTCCTAAGCATTCTCTTCAGCCACTGTCCAGACAAACAAGCCCCTGGCAGGCATGGCTGAAGGACTGCCTGTGCATAGCACTCAGTTTGGTCTCTTGGTTCCATTTTCTTTCTTATCCCAGTTCTAGAGAAATCTGTGTAATTGACACGGGAACAAGTTGCGTAGCTTAGGAAGATGCAAAAAAGAAAAATAACAATGCTTGGTAATCAGCCAGGATGTATCTGCTGTGATGATACAGTAAGACTCTGTGTTAGATTCAGTGATATTGTTTATCTTTAATAGTGACCCGGAAGAAGTAATAATATGCTAATGAAACTTCAGGTTTCATTGCGAAAGACGTTCGTCTGTAAATCATGCGAGCTGAATAATTGCTTCTGCAGTGGTAAACCAGGATAGAAAGATAAAATAACTCAATTGTCTCAGGGTGCATACACCCTGCCCCCCCACCTCTTCTTTTCTTAGAAATCCAAAACTTAAATTCCTAAACTGAAAAGAATCTTATAGTGAAAGAAATATTGAAAGGAGCACAAAACCCCAACAGTCTACTTAGAAAACCCTGATATTCAAAAGATACAGTATATCAAGACATAAAGACTTTGCAGAAAGTGTACCTCACCCTCAGAGAATGCATATTGCCAGCTATGAAATGTTATATATCTCAAACCAAAACATAAAGTTTCTACAGAGATGTTCATCCTTTGTTATAGGACTTGTTAAGATGCATGAATTTGTCACTCCAGCTAGAAGAGATATGTTTCATTTTGCACGTAGAATATATATATATATATATATATATATAAAGAGAACAGTGAGACTGCTTTATTTGACAGTTAAAGTTGGTCTAGAAATAGTGTTAAAGTCCTGAGTGTATCTATGGATTGCTTATTTCAATCTCTGGACAGAGTTTTCGTGTGAAAATTGATATAAAGCTTTCCCACAGATGCTTTTTTAGATATTCCAAGCTTCCCTCATGATATGTGAACACTGTATTTAAAATTATGAAGTTTTCCAAGCAAAGAGTTTCAATGAATAGGATGCAAAACATATGAGTGCATTTTGGCTGGTATCTATAGCCCATTGTCTGAAAGATCTTATGTCTTTAACATAATAGACAATGAATTTCCTTCTGCTTTCAGTTACACTCATACAAGTCTGGAGTAACACCTATAGAATCTGAGACGAGTTCTGCCTCAATTTCTCTCTTTTTAGATACTGGACAATGGCCAAGCTTTTTACTTTGAATAACTGGCTCCAATGTTGGGATTCTATTTGCAAGTAACCCATAGGAGGTGCATTAGAAAACACAGCTCTAAACTTTGGGAAATGCTGGGAAATTAAAGTTTGTGCCATATAAATTTAAAGTCTACCCTGTAACTTTAAGGAAATATGTCTAACTTTGTGTCCCATGCACACAGTTGAATAGAAGACATGCCCACGCAGGCTCTGCAGCTTGCAGCCTAGCTGGAATGAGAGGCTGCTCCCAGTTCGCAGAGGGAGGCGGGATCTTTCTGCTCTTCCCTTTTCACGAGTCCTGGTTTTAAACATACTTAAATAAAATTATCTGGTTTCAAATGTACTTAAGTAAAATTAAGAAATTAATCTCAATCCCATCCTCACAAGCATTTAGAGCTATAGACTACACTGCAAGCCACTGCAGGTGATTGCACATTGCATTCACTCATTCATTCTTTCTGCTGTGAAGTGACAAGTCACACTTTTCACAAATCACTTAGATTCAGTGCTTTTGAAACCATGCTGTAAACCAGGTTAATAAAATAATCTAGATTAAAATGAAGCTGACCAAAGTACTAGAAACAGAAGGTTTAGAGTTGTAATTTTCCTGTCAAATTGTTTTGTAACATTCAATATATTTGCTGAAATTATTGTAGAATCTACTGCTTTACAACTAATTCTTTGAGAAAAATCTATGATGTGTAAGTCCACTGATATCTGCAGGTCAAAAATTATGCTGCAGAAAACTGACCAGACAGAGACTGAACAAAATATTTGAAGCTCTTCATGTCAGGATCAGAAACAACCTTCTGGCCTCTCTTGTGCATGTGTGTGGATGTGTATGCTATCAGTTTCTCTCCATGATAACTTTTTTTGGTAGGAAAAATTCACACATAAGCATTATTTTCTAGTCATGTGAATTTTAACTAATTTCATTTTTTATTAGGAATATTTCCTGTCTTTACTTGTACACCAAGTCTTGAATGTATTTTCTTGCATTTAAGGGACAAGTGTACAGTAACTGCATTTCCAACTGTTTAACAACTCATATGTGTTTCTCATTTCAACAATTCCCACCACTCAGCTCACAGTTTCATTAATTTTTCAGGTGAAGTTTTGCTGATATGCGGTTAAGGGATTGAAAACATTGAAAACCATTACCCTGTATTTCTCTGCTGCAAGCTGCTGTTGGAGTAATTTATTTAGTGCAACATCGTTCCACACCACTCCATCAAAAAATGAAGAAAAAATCACACTTCTGAAGACAAGAGCTGGTAAATCAGTTTTGCAGCAGCTCAGATTTTTCCAATAATAAACCTACCAATAATATTAAAAATTGCACAAGTTAAATTCTCTACAGAGCATAATTTTGCAAAGGGAACCAAAAGATTTTAGCTTCTGTTTTTGGGGAGAAGGGAGAAAAGTAAGACAATAAAATTGAAAATGTCACATCTTAATTAATAATGATGAAAAAAAAAGAGGTAAAGGACTTTGTAGCATCCAAATCACGTTAAAGCAAGATTTGAAAAGATCTGAAGTCATGTAGATGACAGGAGCTGCCTTGCAGCACAGGACAGTGCTCCCACTGGAAACAGGCTGCTTGGCCAACTGGCCCATTGGCCTGGCCAGGTCTGGAATTAGAAATCACTACAACGTGAAATAGTACTTTTTAAAACAAAAGTAACTTTGAAGAAAATGATGTCCTCAGTCCTTCTAGGCTAATCAGAATCACTGGGCCTAATCCTGACATCATTATGTATCTGAATTCATACAGGATTGTGAAGGAATTGTAGAAAGAAAAGAGATTTAGCCCCAAATGTTGCCTTAAGCCTTAAACTACCTGTTGATCTTAGACTAAATGTCTGTGGAATAAAGTGACTTGTTTTTATCTACTTCATTATGTTCTGGATGAGGCCCACAGGACTTCAAATTTTAAATGCTTCCCTGAAATGGCTTAACCCTTGAGAAAAGTCTTGCTGCAAAGACGTCTTCTCAGTGACTGAATTATATGCCCTGTGTGCCAACGCTTTTGGTGTCTGTAGTGCATGTGATGGAGAAAAAAACCCAGATCAGTCAATTTAAAATATGGTAATTTAAAAAAGAAACACTGACTGAGACAGTCCATAAACTGCTTAATATTAGAAAGTTTTGGGGTTTTTTAGTATAAAAAGAGAGGCTGAATGGCAGATGTGTCTGTGCCTTGGCAGCAGTATTAAAATCTTCCAGTGAGTTTGAGGAGATTTTCAATTTCAATGTGGGTACGGTTTCCCTTAGGCCTTCCTAATGCTTCCTGGGTGAGCCCATCCCTCCCGCCCACCTGGGAAACCAGCAGCAAGGCCACTGTGCTCCCAGGCTCAGGGAGGGAGGCAGGGCTGCTGCACAGATGGGGACTGCTGGATGCTAAAAGGGTGCATTACCTGCCCGAATCACAGTGCAGCCCCAATTATTGCGGGGTGCTGGGTTCATTGTCAGTTGGAGTGGCAGCGCCGGCGAGCAGCAGCTGTGACAGATGGCTGGGCTCCAGCCACCTTGTGGCAATGGGATCAGAGCCAACTCAAATCTTTTCTTCCCTCTTAAAAGAAGAAAAAGAGAAAAAAAAAGGGAAAAAGACTCAAACCCCAACACATAGTTGTCAGTTAGTTGCAACGTATAAACGGGAAGTATCATATCTACAAAGACACCATTTATCTGCTCTCTATTAACCCTTACTTTCAGGTTTTTGAAGTCAAGATTTTGTTTATTTATTACTTATTTCAAGCATGTTTTATCATGATGTTCTACCCCGAAGACAGTTTACTTTAAACCTTTGTTCTGAGGGGAAATCACAAGATGTTTTACTCATAACTGAAGCAGTTTAACTCAGTTGTTAGATTCTTAATTGGAGAAATCTTTCTCTCAGAACCGTACCAGCTCTGTTTCTGAACACAGCACATTAAGATAAATCCAAGACCGAACCTATTGTCTGTGATGAAATCTGATTCCATTTGGGTGATATTTACTCTGTGCTAAAAAGTGGAATCATAGCACCCTTCCTAATCTCATCTGGGCAAGAGTCAAGGTGCTCTCTGAAGGGCTTACATTGCTTTTCTTCCCAGGTGATTTGGTATGTTGAGCACCTCTTCATTCTTCTCTAGGTTCATCCACTGTTAGTCTAAACCTGCACTTGCAAGAACCAAGGAAATGCCTCAAATTTTAAGTAATTGCTGTGGAGCAATGAACACAAATGCAGCCAACATGGGCCACATCTTGATGGAATTCTACACCAAATTACACTTTTTGCACAATTCAAGCTTTGACCTCAAAGTAAAACTGATAGTCTGGTCAGATGTGTAATTGAGGTCTATTCACACCATGTGGGCTCATCATGGCTAGGCTTTGTGAATGAAGATTTGGGAAGGGCTCTACCCACATTTGTTGCAAGCACGCTGGTGGCTAAAGAGGCCAATGCGTGATAGGCATGTCCGGTTGCAAAAGGCACAGCAGAAAGACTCCTTAGGTGGTATATTCTCCAAGACATGATTCATTCTGTGTTGTCTTTTCTCCTCTAGAGTGATCCTGCATGCGTTCTCAAAAGCATCAGCAGTGTTAAAGATAGTGTGTCTCCAGACATCCCGACTGGAGGCCAGAGTAGACAGACCAGTGATGAAGATAAATATGGCCAGGGCTGAGATGTTGTTTCAGGGAGTCCTTTTACCTCCTCTTCGGGGTTCCTCTCTTGCGGCAGCCAGTGGCAAGTTCACCATAAAGCAAGATCTTAGGGAGGCGGTGGTCCTCCATCCTGGAAATGTGCCCTGCCCAGCGCAGCTGTGTTCTCAGTAACATGGCCTCAATACTTGTAACTGCTGCTTGTTCTAGAACAAATGTATTGGTCACATAATCTGACCAGTGGATGCCGACTATGCCATTTGGGCTACAGCAGTAGCAAAAATGTAGCTTTCTGAGGTGGGAGGGAATACACAAACAGGGATGGTGGGATCCCATCAGAGGAAGTGGCCTCTTATTTCACCAGGTACCAATTTGAAAACACAAGTGCAGGATAGTTTAGAAATTGAGTGAATGAAGATTGTTTGAGGTTGAATAAAAATTGTTGTCAGGTAGTAGGTATAAATCAAAGGAAACACATTTAGATTCTTTGTCAACTAAACTGGTGATTCTTTGAAAGGGATGAAGCAAGAGGAAAGCAATAAAGGACTTGATTGCTTTAATGCAGGTTTAAACTAGTCTCTCTGCAAGAGCTAGGAAAAAAGGCTTTTCCCCTCAAGATACAAGCAGCCCACCAGTGATTTTCATCCACAAGAAAAAGCATTGTAACTATCCAGAGCCAAGGAAGTCTCTTTTCATAGAAGAGAAAAGTTTGTGTAGGCTAAATATAAATAGAGCTAACAGGATCTGGGCACACAGAGCAATCTATCATAAATGAAAGACTACAAAACAGATTTTCATCAACTACTGAAAAAGAGAAGGAAAGGAAAAATTAAAGCTGAGAAAGCCCCAGCAGCATTACTAATTACTATATATTTTGTTACTAATATTATAATAGTGTCTTGAGGCCCCTACCTAGAGTTAAAATCTAAGCTTCAGTTATGAGCTGCTGTGTATATTGTCACTTAATGCCTCCAAGGGGGTGGGAGAATTGAAAAAAACCTTAATCTCTGATTGTTAAAAGTGTTGGCAATTGAGTGAAATCTTAGGACAACACAAAGGATTTTTTTTGTTTGTTTTTATTACTTTTAATTTGAGCTTTGTGATATTTTTTAGATAATAATAAAAAAATTTCCTCAAGCTGAATTCAACAGTATAAAGGGGACTAAATGAGCTCTTACTGCTTAGTGTTTGTGCTGAAAAGGTTTGATTGACTTACTAAACATTTTCCTTATTCATTAAATAAATAAATAGAAAAAACCATGTTGTTATCCTATTATATTATAGCTTTTATTGTTTGTCTACAGGTAAAGAGAAAGCTTTTCCTTTGCTTAATCTTTGGTGCAGAGATTGCTTTTTTGGAGCATGGCAGAACAAGAGCATGCTTTCTTCTTAAGTATGCTTATAATTCAGATCAGTCTGTCAAAACCATAACTACAGCTTTAAATGCTCAGTGATCTAGATCAGTGATGTATGCAGAGTAGATGGTCCCTTATAGCTTTATTTTTGTCTTTCTATGAACTATTCTACTCGACTGTGCACACTGTGACCAGCCACTGCTCCTTTTCTCAAAAACTATGGAAAGTGCTTGTACCCCAGGTAGGCAGAAACAGAAAGAGATGAGGGGGTGAGAAAGAGCACCTGCTGTTTGAGTATTTGAGGCAAAGACTTGATGCACAAAGAGAATGAGGGAAATGTCTGTGATAATACAAGGACCATGGGCAAAACAGGAGAAGAAATGCAGTTCTTCCAAGTTCCTTTCAGGTATCCTAAACATATAATCAGTTATCATATTTTGAAGGACAAGTAGGTCAAAATAGGGAGGGAACAATGTAAGGCCTTTAAAGAGAAGCCAGTATTTGCATTTACTTGAAAGGACTTTGGATCATATCTCATGAAGAGATTATTAAAATGATTTAAAGAAAAATAACTTACTGATAAAAACAAATCATTCTAAAATGCAAACCTACTGAGTAGTTTTAGATGAAGTTTTCTATACCAGATAAAAACTGAATCCAAAATCCCTTCTTTACATCCAAATAATAACCCTTCTTTTTATTTCAGTGAAATGCTGAAAGACACTTGAATAAATTATTTTAAAAAGCATTGTTAAAAATTGCAACACATTGTTTAATAATTATCATTCATTCTATTCTGAAATCAAACTTCTGAAAACGTACTTTACAATAATTTTAAATGTATCAAGGAAATTCTCCATTCGCTAATTACATCACATCTGCAGTTTCAGGCAAGAACAGAAGTTGAGATCCTTACAAAGGTTAAAGTCAGAGTTAAAATAAAAAGCTACTTCCAAAATGAGAACCATTCCATTTGGCACTATTCATGTGTATAATCACATATCATTACACTGGAGTTTAATTCTGCTAATCCTTATTTTGGGCTGGGGAACACTGCTAATTTTTAAAAGACTGTTCATCCATTTCAATACATATTTCTGGTTAAGATGAAAAAGAGCTCATTTTTAAAAATGTTCTCAAGAAAAAAAAATCTTTGAGTAGTCACTCTGACACTAAAGTTATTGCTTTCACTGTCAATAGATAAAGATAATTTAGTAGTTAATTGATACAGACAATATGCAAATGAATAACAATAGTGCAAAAAGGGAAGAAAAAAGTTAAGGCAGCTTTTTTTAAAGAAGGCCACTTTGTAGTTCTTTATTAACTTGCAGCCTCTGCAATATCTTGCATACTGTTGACATTCTTTAGCTTGGCCTAACAGTAACATGATTACAATACCCCCATCACACCCTTCACTAGCTCAGTCAACCCTATTCATGTGTTACACACCTGCGCATATTTGCAGTCCATTTAACAGTGGTGTAAGAAATATTAGCTTTCAAGGTGGACTCAGTAAAGATACTTCCCCCCTACCCTTTTTGTACTTCACAAGGACTAAAGAAATAGGAAGTCACAGGCCCTTCGTCATGCATAATTCTTATATTAGATGCTATCATGGTATTATATCAGTTTCACTTCATCAAATAGGTAGGGACACAAGTACATCAAGAAAAACTCCCCACCAGACAGTATTTGGTTCTTTTCTCAACTGTACCCGATGGTCTAAAGAGAGATAAAATTTCTTCCTCTTGTATCTTAGTTTATCATGCATATTAAAATGTCACCACCCTGAATGTTCAAATCTCGTAGGAGCATCCCAGTACCTTAGGGAGAAAAAAATTTCGATGGCTCTACATTTCAAAATTGTACCAGTTGGGGTGTTGTTTAAGGAAATGATGAGATTATTAATGACAGCAATTAATAATTTATGTCACTTTTTACAGTTTTTACTGTATTTTTAAAATATAGTAACTGTATTTGGTTATAGAAGATGAAATGCAGTGTATTTATCTTTCTGTACTAAAGCTCTCGTCTACACAGAGAACTCAGTGGTACAGGGGGTGTAATCTATACATCTAACCTGCAATCTATTGCAGTCTACACTTAAACGCAAAACACTTTTGTTTCTAAATGTCTGGGTGTCCTGCTGTAGAAACATGGTGTGCTGGAAGTGTTTGTGTATGGTCATACACAGGAGATATTTTGATAGCTCGCTGTTTCACTGACACAATGGTTAAATTCAGCAAAATTTAATCCCAGAGTTAAATTGGGATTGAGGTTGACCTGAAGTCCGTCATCTGACTGCTGCTGTTCTAGCCTCTTCCACCATTAATTATTTCTAATTGATCTAAATGAGGTCACAGCTAGAGCCAAGAAAAAGTTCTCAGTTTTTTGAAAATATAACAGTTCTCTACCACAAGCTACTTTCCATTGGCCAGCGGAAGCAACTGTCATAATTTCTCAGGACTAAAAGAAAGTTAATGAGCAGGTAAGATATTTACTTAAAGAAATCTTTTGCATAACATACCCACTTGTAGTATAGATGCTGTATGGATGTCAGTGCTGCAGGAAATAAAATTTCAGCCTAAGCTTTGGGTCAAATTGTAAGTTTAAAACTATTTTGAGCAGAAAAAAATGAACAATTGGTGACATCCTCTCTCAAGTGTTTGGTGAATTCTCCTGTCTCGTTAACTCTCAGATGGCTCAAAGACTACAGCTACTGAAGATATGCAAAACCCCTAATACTAATTCCTGTTTCAAAGGCTTGTCCTTATCTGTTGCCTAATTTACCTTTATGTTTAAAGCCCCTTTATCACATCTTACTTCACCATTAGGGGACGCTGTGATTTGATTTACTATTGAATGTATCCCCATTTCTTCCATTCATTCTCATGAATTTTCAAGAAAACAGTGAAATTCATATTGTTTTAAAACGAGGTCTTTATCATTTTAAAATGAGTGGGCAAAACATTAGAAAATAGATTATAGACATGAATTCATCATAAGTGGATATTTCACTAAATGAACAGATAAATCTTTTAGTGTTACAATTCTACTGAATCATACCATAGAGTCATCACAAGAATTGTCAGATTGTTGCAGTGGGAGATTCTATTGGGGAGGTGATGGCATGTGAGGTTATGATGATTCTGACATTCTGCCTGCCTTAACTTTTACAGGGAGTAATTGAACATAAGATAAACATACATCTGTGGCATTTCAGGCAGCATTAAGCAACAGCTCTGGGACAAAAAGAAAAAAAAAGAAAAAAGAAAAAAAAATAACTGGTACAAAATTAATGATTTGCAAAAATACACTTCCAACCCAGTCTACCTTAATTTCCCTTGAACTGGTAAAATTGTTATGAAACTCGAAAACAAAAAGCAGTACATACATGTTTTCTTCTGAGCCCCTGACTGAAATGCAACCCCACCCATAGGTTTTAGAGAGCAGTGGTTCTGCAATCACTCAAGGGAGAATCATGTTTCAACCCTTCTATCTCTAGACCACTTATTTCTGACAGTGACATGATGAAAATGAACTCAAAAAACCAATTTGAAAATGATTAATTTTCCCATTGCAAATTTGCAACATTACCATAAACATGCAGAAATCATAGGAGCTTACAAAATGAACTATTGGGTTGTACCTAGTTAAGGTTACAGGGTGCTAAAAAGAAAATTTTTTTACAGACTTTTTTACAGAAAGAATCTGTGTGCCAATTCTGAACAAATCTGAGGTCACAGGATATATCATTTTTAGCTATCTATAAGTAAGACATTATTATAACTCAGTCACTGGGAAAATTTGAAATATCTGTGTTGCCATAAGCTAAGTACAAACAGAAAAGATGTAATGTAGTTAAAGAATTTGCAGATTAGTTTAACATCTATGTATGTGAGACTATGACATCCTCAGATGCTTTCCTTCACAGTCACTGGTGTAAACTGAGTATATCCTTAAGAAATTGATAAAGAATTGCTAGTCATACTACCTGGGAATTTGGCTGATAATTTTAAATATTTTTAAATGGAATTTAGGTATGTTTAAAACAGAATTTTAAAGTAAATTTACTATGGTCTAAAACATATAGCTAATTGTTGTAGTGAAAGAAGTACCTCAGAATTATTTCTAAGAAATATAAATAAATTATACAGTCACACCCTTGAAGGTATTACAGGACTTTAATCATCTTTAAAACCTGGTAGGTTTCAGTGTAAATGGCATATCTGACTTAAACAAAAATATCCTTATGCAAGTAATTGACGCAGTAATTGCAATGAGCAAACTTGGAAACCTGAGGCAGGATTTAGAATCATAGAATAACTTGGGTTGGAAAGGACCTTAAAGATCATCTAGTTCCAACCCCTCCCTGCCATGGGCAGGGACATCATTCATGAGACCAGGTTGCCCAGAGCCCCATGTAGCCTGGCCTTGAACACTTCCAGGGGTAGGGCATTTACAACTTCTCTGGGCAACCTGTTCCAGGGCCTCACCACTCTCACAGTAAAGAAATTTTTCCTAGTATTAATCCAAACCTACGCTCTTTCAGATTGAAGCCATTCCCACTTGTCCTGTCACTACAGGCTATTGTACATAGTCTCTCTTCATTTTTCTTGTGGACTCCCTTCAGGTACTGGAAGGCAGCAATTAGGTCACTCCAAAGCCTTCTCTTCTCCAGGCTGAAAAATCCCAATTCTCTGAGCCTTTCCTCATAGGAGAGGTACTCCATCCTTCTTGTTCATCTTGGTGGCCTCCTCTGGACTCACTCCAGCAGATGCATGTTCTTCCTATGCTGGGGACTGCAGAGCTGGATGTAGCCCTCCAGGTGGGGTCTCATGAGAGCAGAATAGAGGGGCAGAATCTCACCCTTGACCTGCTGGCCATGCTGCTTTTGATGCAGTCCAGGACATGTTTTGCTTTCTGGGCTGTGAGTGCACATTGCCAGTTCATGTCCAGCCTCTCATCCACCAACATCTCCAAGTCCTTCTCAGCAGGGCTGCTCTCAATCTGTTCATTCCCCAGCCTGGATTGATGTCAGGGGTTGCCCTGACCCGGGTGCAGCATCTTACACCTGTGCCTTTTAAGCCTCAGGATACTCCCATGGGCCTGCTTCTCAAGCTTGTTCCTCTGGATAGCCTCCCATCCTTCAGGTGTGTCAACTGCACCACTCAGTTTGGTGTCATCTGCAGATTTGCTGAGGATACCTTCATCCATGTTCTTAATGAAGATATTAAGTGACACTGAGCCCTTAGGAACACCACTTGTCACTAATGACCAGTGAGAGTCTGAGCCATTGACCACTACTCTGGATGCAACTGTCCAACGACTTTCTTATCCATCTAATAGTCCACCTATTATTGAGTCCATATCTCTCCAATTTAGAGAGAAGGATGTTGTGGGGGACAGTGTCAGAAGCCCAGATAAATGACATCGGTAGCCCTTCCTTGTCCACTGATGTAAATCACTCTATCATAGAAGGCCACTGAGTCGGTCAGGCAGGACTTGCCCTTGGTGAAGCTGTGCTGGCTGTCTAAAATCACCTCCCTGTCTTCCATGTGTCTTGTAGTCAGGTTCTGTACCATGATCTTCCCAGACACAGAGGTGAGGCTGACAGGTCAGTAGTTCCCAGGATCCTCCTTTCTACCTTTTTTAAAGATGGACACAATGTTTGTCTTAACATCTGTTATGGTTTAAGATTGCCCCCCCGGGAGCTGGGGGACTTAGAGGTGATTGGATGCCAGGGTAGTTTTCCCTGGAAGGCCAATCACTGCTCGTTTTGTTCGCTCCTGCTGAAAGATCATATATACACAACCAGCGGAAGTTGTGGGCAATCAGTCTGTGTCTGCTGCTGTGTGTAGGTGTAGAAGGCCAAGGGGTGGCAGGGCCTCCTTCTTCCCCCTCTGGGGGAGGAAAGGTGGCCCTGCAGTTGCACAACTCTGCCTAAGCCAGAGTTGGAGGCAGCATTGCAGTGAGTATGTTCGTTGTGAGGAGAGAGAGACTCACAACCATCGAGGTAAGAGGGAGAGGCAAACCCCTTGCGAGGAGGCCAGGCCCTCTTCCCTTCCTGCAGCTGGGCTGCAGAGCGCTTGGGACAGCGTATAACTGAACCGAGCTGCCTGCGGCCAAGGCTAGGGGGCTTTTCCCCCCCACACACTACATTGAGGCTGGTGGGGGGTGGATTTCAAGGCTTAGTATTTTGAAGCTGAGCCAAGAGACGGGCCGGAGGACGAGGCTCGGCGCCAGGGAGAAAACGCAGGCAAAATTGGAGACGGGCCAGAGAGAGGCTAGGGGGTGCCCTGCCGAGGTTTGACTGGGGGCATCCGAAAACATGGAGGAGGAATGAAGATTCCAAGATGAGTACATTGATAAGCTGACTGAACTACAGCAGCCTACAGAACTGAGGTATAAGAGAGAGAGAATGACACAGCAGAGACTGACACGGAACCAAGGAGGATGGACTCAGAGCTATCTTCCTGGACTTCGTGAGGAAGAAAGGACTTCAGCAAACAGCTGGAGGTTGGTGGGGGCGAGTGTTCAGGTTCCCGAACACTCCCACGAGAGAGAGACTGGATACCTATCAGCCTGAAGAGTTTTTCCTGGACTGAATTGAGGGAGAAAGCTTAAAGGGACTGATAGAAGTGTATAATAATACATATATAGTTGCTTTTAGCTTGTATAGTATTTATTTGTGTAAAATAAATGTATATATATTTCCCGCTTTCTCTATAGAAGCCTCTGACCTAAAAGTTTCTCTTCGGTGTTGAGATAAAATTGTGGGAAGGGGTGGGGGAAGCCTGGAAATTGGATTTTGAATTTTTGTGGTGGCTCAAACTACCACAACATCTTAAGGTGATTCCCTTAAATAACTTTACATGAAGGTGATTTATGGTCACCTTATTTTATGTTTATAATGTGGGAGTATACAACAGAAGTAGTCAGTCACTTGAGGATTCTTTTACAGGCAATGGATTTGAACAGTGTTCAATCAAGTACAGGTGTCTTAGGGTAAAACATACTATGCCTTGGGATCCATTTATTGTCTTGACTCAATCTCCAGTTACCATTTCAGTAGCCTCTGGTGACTGACTCATGTTTCATTGGCTATGTTGTGAGGAACCACAGTTAGTGTTAGGAATCTCACCTCTACTATCCATACTCATAGTTCTATTTAAGTCATTTGTAAATTTGCCATTAAAAGCAAATACTATGAATTACCCCCATACACAAAGAGAAAGAACTCTCCATTTTTTTACAGCTTTAGTGTTAGAAGCAGAAATCCATTGAAAAGTGCCTGTCCTGATTCCTGAGTGCTGGTACTCTCCTACAGAAATTCCCAATTACATAGGTTTCCTGGCCCCACCATCACTTAAACCAAGCATCATAACAGGCTGCATCTGGAGCTCCATGTCTCTTGAACTTCAGCAAAGCAGCTAATCTCTGATTTTAAGTGTCTTCACCTCATGCAAGCTCATTGTTCTCTTGCCAGCTAGGATCATAAATTATAATGTATTCCAATGTTAAATATATCCATTAGTCTCACAGTTAAGCAAGGCTGCAAAACAAAGAAAGAAAAAGAAAATCACTGAAAATCATGTTGTTAAATTGGCAGGAAACCCAAACAGCTCCAAGCATGTGATGCCATGAAATGAAAGAGAATAGCAATATAATTCACAATGAGCTTTCTCCAGTAAGACTGAATTTAACAGGAGCTATTGACATCTGCAGGAGAATAAAGCCTCCTAAAATTATCTATTCGATAATATTCAGAGAAAAAGCACAAAAGCACCTTCCTAGGTTTTAAGAATGCCCTTGATATAATTTCAAGAGAAATCCAAGGTAACAATTTAAGATAAATTATTCCTTTCCCCCTAAGCAATTCTGAAGTATTAGACTCAGAAAAACCCTGTTAGGTCAGAGTAAATGTCCTCAAATCCTGCATTGGAGAGTGGCCAAAACAAGGAAAGAGATTAAAAACAAAGCAAAGCTGTAACATGCTTATGCAGTGATTTAGAGCTAAGGGACCTCCTGAGGAAAAAAATATTGTCTTTGCATTTAACAGTTTCCAGTAGCCATTGCTTCTTTTAATTTAGGCAAATATTTTTTCATAGCTTATTTTTTTCTTTAAGAAAAATGGAAAGCAACAATTCTCTATTGAATATCTCCAAGCCACTCATGATTTTATTTCTTCTGTCATATTCCTTTTTTAGCCCTTTCTGTCTTTTTTCACAGGTCTTAGTCCACTAAATCTTTCCTTATAAAGAAGTTAGTACATAATTTTAACTTTTTTGTTTCTTTTTCTGTACATTTTACAGTCAATCCATATAATTTTAAGTCAAAGGAGTTAGTTGTTCAAAAAGTACACATATCTGTAGCCATATGCTAGATTTACCCTCTGTTTCACTATTTTTACCCTAATAATTTTTAACATTTGGTTAGAGTTTCTTTGGACATTACTGAGTGTTAATCTGATGTTTTAATGGAATTATTATAAGGTATACATATATATAATACCTATAAAATATGTGAAACATATAATTATAAAGTAAAAACATATGTAATACCTATATATTCAAATATATATGATTATACAGATACATACACGTCAATATTTGCTGATACTACTTATTTTAGTTGCACATTTTCAGTGCCTTCTCAAGAGCATTTCATAGCATTAATTTTAATCTTGATTTTCCTCTCTAGCCAAAGAAGAAAGCTAAATTCTTCTGTGGAGCAATCCAGAGCAGAGACCAAAGCCATCTCTCCCTCTCCACTGACTTCAGGAGGTACTGAGGTAGATTAAAACCCTAATTTAGCTGTGTCTGAAACTGTGTAACATGTAAACCACTGTAGTACCTGGTATCCTGATTCTTTTGTTTGTTTGCTAGAAAAGCACTTCCATACTTCTCACAGCACATCCTCAGATCTAGGATTAAAGTTATATCAAACTGACAGAAGGAGTAAGTGCAAAGCCTTCAGTGAGTCTCCGCACAGTTTGCACATAATCATACAATTGCTGGGTTAAACACCCTCCCTCCATCTTAGTTGAAGTAATACAGATCGACCTCAGTCCCTTGTTAATATTTAAAACATTTTTCCTTGCTCCACTGAGACATCTAATATAGTTATCTTTGACCTATTGACTGGCCTTATCTATATCAAGTATTGTTCTTGATGTTTGAGTATTCTTGTTCAAATCAATAAAGGTAAAGGTGGCATAATCAGCTTATAAATGGAAGACGTCCTTAGATATTATATGCTCTGTCATGCTGGCTACATAAACTTATTCTAATTTGCCTGTAAATTAAAGTGGTATTCATAAAAATAAGCAGTTCTCTTGATATTATCTAGCACCTTTACAAAAACATGGTATAATACATTACCTGCTTTAAGTTTCAACCTAGCATTGATGTTTAAGCATCTCTGATTATTGCTTCAAAGATATGTCGAGGTACATCTGAACTCAGTTCATTTTGTTGCACTTTGAAGTACTTTCAACAGTAGTGACAAACAGAACTGAAAAGGGATTGAAATGGAATACATGCAAGGTCAGATTGTCTTTCTAGGATTCAGTTTTTAGAAACATATAAAATACATAGAGAAGTGCTCCTGGCTGAGACAATTTTATGATTTCATTACTACTAGTCAAAATTACTTTTGCTCTTATAACCTACAATTTATGGTAGAATACAATTTGTTTTTAATGAAACCTGCCATATCTCAGAAGTCAAGAAAACAAGAAAACATCTAGCAAAATGTAATGATTTTACAGCTGTGTTATCAAAAGGCACATGTTTGTTGAAGTCAGATTGAGTAGGAAGAACTATCTATAGCAAAGGTGCCATAACCCAGCAACAAACTGTGAAACTCCGAGAGAAATTTCTTAGATAAGCTGAATTCATTTGTAAACTGATGCCTTGAGGCTGAGAGTGTGTAACCTGCAATAAAATAGATTGCCCTCTTCCTTAGGGCTTCCTATTTCCTCCCTCAGGTCAGGATGGAACTTGGCTGAAATTTCACTTCAACAAAAGCAGCAGGGTTTTGGAGTGCTTTTTGATCCAAGAGGCAAGAAACAGGGTGAAAGAGCAGTGACAGCACTTGGTGGTGTAAATCTTAGAGCAAAAAACTGTCTGAAGACTCTGCTGAAGACTCGTTTTCTGTCTTCTCTCTGCTTATTATCCCTTTCCTGTGTTCTCATGGGCCCAAATGCTGTTTTTCTGCTTGCATGCTTGACGGAATTGTTCCTATTAAAGAGAGAGAAAAATTGCCAAAACCTGTTGAAGAAAATTTCAGTACCTTGAACTGAACCTACAACTCACCTATTCCTGTTTTCTCAGAAAGAAACATAGCTACATGAATTAATCCATTGTTCTCAGGATACCCCCAAAGAGGGGTGGTTCAGCTTGCTATAAAATCCTCCCCTAACACAGTAAAGTTAAATTGTCAGCCATATCCTTATCCCAGGCAGGAAAGGACAACATCAGAGATGGGAATAGAATGTCTGGGTTACAAGCATAACGGAGAGATGGGAAGATCACTGTTGATTGCAGTAATCTTCACAGTGGGAATGGGTGATGACCTTCAAGTGATGGGAATGCTTTGGATGAATAAATGAAAACTTGGGTGGTTAGTGGCTTGACAATGTTCAGAATTATTTAGAATATTCTCAGCTAAGCTTTTGGTAGCTTCATGCACACAGTGCTGAATAAGAAAAGGATAGCCACACATCTTACTAGCCGTTTGTTTTACATTACAGATGTATGCATGTGAATAGATTGCTTTGGCAGAGTAACAATGGTTACATGCTATGGAGAGAGAAGGTGAAAAGACCTGGCTCATAAATGTACCATATCAAAAGCAAAAACCCCCTCTCAGATGGATCCTCTTAGAGCTAGATTCAGCTAAATAATTTCAGTAGGAGATATTTAATTTATGATAAGGGTTAGAGAGATGTTTTTTTTCTGTGTATGTTGTGGTCCCTAGATCCACAACAATCAACAAATTCATCAATTGCTTTAGGAGTATTTAGCTGCATTTTACACAAATGAGTTAGTTCTTATCAAAATTCAGTGTAACTCACCAAAACATAAGAAGATTTTTTTGTCTTTATAATTAATAATTGCTCCAGTGATTTCACTGTTTGGGAGATGAATCTTACTGGGAGTTTTGATTAAAATCCCAGATCAAACGTGGACTCTTTACATCTGTTTTAAATAGCAACAACATTGTTTCAAAGAAATAGGTAATGTTAGGGGCAATACAGATTAAAGTTTCCTTAAGTCATTGTCCCATGATTTTATCTATGGTTGCCTCTTTCCTGAAAAATTTTTGTAGAAGAACAGAACTGTGTCAGTCAAACGGCATTTGCTCTACAAGGTCGTAAAATTAATAATTACCTTCTGGACTTTAGAAGTGCCTGTCTGGACCTTAGATATCAGGCCTGGTTTTACTTTTATTAGGATGAACTAGCTTTGAAGTTCTTCAGCGTCCTATCAGGACACATTTCTACTAGTTACATAATTATTTATTTACTTTCTCCACCCAGTCTGCTTTTCCTGAAGATAATGGTAACATACTTTCAATTCCAGTACCGACCTCTTAGTTTGCTTTGCAAAAGACAGTAGCGATGGCCATTAATGGCATGGACAAAAAAGTTCAAGGCTGCAGACTACCTGGCCTTAGTAGAAACTCAGTCCATATTATCTCATCAATGAAATTGAATTAGAAAAATTTTCTGTATTCTAAGTGCACCTGTCTGTAACCATAAGATCAGATAATACTCTGAACTTGGATAGGTGGATTTGACAATAATTAGATATCTAGCCTTCAAGAACTACTTTTATAAAGCAGATGTGAGGAGTTCTTGCCTCTGCCAATCAGTTATACATCTCGCAGCTGGCAGGGCACGTTTTGAACAGCGTCGGTTGTCTTAGTATATGTAAAAGTCTAAAGCCGCAGTATCTTTCCCTAACTCTCACTTTTGTATCTAAGATATATTTAGGAATATATATGCAGAAAGAGCACTCAAGATTTCAACAATCCACAGCATCTTTAATACATTTCTTAGTTCCTGTTCCTTTTCATAATCATTCTGACTTTTAATATGTTTGAAACCTAACCCATGTCTGGGAAGTTTAGAAAACAGTCTTTCTAAGAAAACACTTTCATCTGAAGTCAAGCATATGAAATTAAGAATGCTCGAATGTACCAAATGAATACTCCACCTTATCCAGTATCTTGCCTCCAGTCATGGCCAGTAAAGATAATTCATATGAAGAGGAAATATGTCTACTCTGAGTGAAAGACAGTACTTGTTCTTCATTCTGTATCTATTTCTTGCTGTATTTTGCTGGAGGCATGATTTAGCCTTGAAAAACAGCTTTTTTAATTCATTACCTCAGTGTATTAATTCCACCTTGTTCATAATGGGAGGATATAATGAGAAATTTCTGGTTCTCTCTTTGAAGAAGGTCAGGAGTTCACTTACACTCACTAAGCGTTTAAGGCTCACAGAGACCAGCACCATGCACATGAATCATGCAGCTGATATTACCTCCTGCTGCCCCCACTAAAATGACTCACTGACAGTGTAGTAGGGGGAAGGTAGTGAGATGTTCAAAATTGTGTCTCTAAAAAGAGACTGTAGCTATTCTGCTTTCACACCTTATCTTTTCTTATGAACCTTCTTGGTATTTTAATATTGCTAGTTTTCATGGATATCCTCATTTTTGTAACTACCTGTTCTTCCCACTTTGATGTTTAAACATTATGCAGAGATCTTTAGGAAAGTGAGGAGTAAGGCTCTGAAAGTATGGAATATTCTTTGCACAAATTGAAAGAATTGCAATAGGAAATGGACTGAGCATTGGAATTATTGTAAGCAAGAAATGAATCATGTTAAAGACTCAATTGCAGTGTTACATTGTTTCTGTTGTACTGTGTTACATTGCACCTTCTCTTTTTTATTAGAACTGTCCTCTGTATAACATTATCTAATTCTGTTCTCTCTGATACTTTGCTGCCTTCTTCCTATAATTATGAATGATTTAGCACTCTAAGTCTGCATAGCCTGTTGAACTCTCTTCTTACCTAAAATCATTCTACCCTACCTATGAAATAATGTTGTCCAAATGTTTGTGTCATCTGGATTCTTCTTCAGCCTCCTTTGGATTAACATTTTTCCCCACGTATTTTTTAATTCAGACCAAACTAGATTCTACAAACTACTGAAAAGTAATTGTAATAAATAGAAAAATCTTTCAATGATGATTCTAGTAAATTAAACTGTTGGGTTGCAAACTGTTATAAAGGCAGAAATTCAAGTTAAAGCAACTGAAGCCATATACAGTAGTCCAGTTGCAATTTATGCAATGGAGATCAGGTTCTGGACTAACATATACAAAATATGTAAGGCTAACCATTACCTGCTGTATATATACCACTGCATATCATGGACAAAGATTGATCACATCCCTTTTACTGATTAAGGAGGAGTATGCTGTCTGGCTATACATAACCATAATTTGCATTCTTGCATGATACCTTATTCATAGTAACCTATAGGATGATACAAGATGGATTCTTCTCGTACCACTCACCTAATTCTCCACTGTGAACTAAAGGCAGTTGTATAAATCATGTATAGGCAAATTGGTAAACTGGGCTTCACATTTGTGTGTTGGTGTAACTTCCATTGGCTCCAATGCTGTGTACACTTAAAAAAAGAGGTGCATTTTGTCTGCAAGTCAGATCCAAATCCTTAATGTCATTAACATTACCTGAATAGGATTGGTGTGCAGATATGGCTTCCAAATACTAGTAATTATTACACTACACATCTGATAAAGATGTAAACCTTTGTCTGATTTCCACCACTTTACTGAAGACATTTCAGTTTGCTTTGGTGTAAATCTGTGGAGAATCAGACACATAGTCACTGATTTATATACTTGCATTAGGTGGAGCATACCCCTTCGTTGGCATCTTTTATTCTAGGGCACCATGTAGTTTTATGCATAAGCTTCTGTTTGTACTCTGTGCACATTGAAAATTCAAAAAAAAAAAAAGTAAAACAAAGTCTGTTATGTTTGCACTTTTAATTTAACACTGGTTGGGATATCTGCCAATGTAATATAGGCACTTTTCTGTGCACTGGAAAACCCAATTAGGACTTGTTCTTAGTTTGATTATCAGTCAGGAACATGCATACAGAAATATTCATTAGAGACCTACTGAGAGCTGTGATAAAGCAGCAGACAGCTGAATTATAGAGTCTGTCAGTAACCCCACTACAATTTTACATTTGCTTGATAAAGGACAAGTAACAAAACATCTAAGATGTAATTTGGTGCCCACTGGAACTGTACTTTATTATGGTAGATATTGTTCTGACTGTCTTCAAGAGGTTGGTGTTTCATGACATGATATTGTGCACAAATGATAAATCACCAGGCTAAATGTTGCACCAGCATATATGCGCCATGCATATATGGGTAACACACCCATCAGCTGGCAATTGCCTCTCAGTCACAGCCTAAAGCCAGTAATTTGAGGGTTGGAAACATAAGACAGATTACAGAAACTTGGACCCAGAATGATTATATGTTTAAAGGATGATGACTCGATTGACCCATTTCCCCAAAATAAACAGTAGTTCTATATAGAAGATAGACAAAAAGGGAAGGAAAAACATTCTTCTTGGGTTTATGAGTTGAAGTTGTGTAAAATACTTCAGTTAATATTAGATAGATTTTTTAGCATATAGATCCTTTACTATTGCCCTTAACTTCTAGCAACCAAAACCTCTGGAAGTACAACATATGATCTGAAATGATAATAAGTTTTCAATAGAATTGGGAAGGATTTATTCATGGAACTGTGATACTAGTCAGCTAACTAGATCAAAGTCTTTCATACAGTTTATTTAAAAAGCACTTGGGAAATCTGGTTCCAATAATGATTTCAATGTGTTTTCTTTTCTAAACAGAAACAATATCACATTTGTAAATGAAAAAAAAGACATTTGATCCCTTAATTGAATGTAGTGTTTTAATAACAGAGTTGTTCAAGATATATCAACTCCCATCTAAAATTAAGTTATTTAAATAAATATTCAAAAAACTGAGTAAGGATGGAGAATAAAGGTCTATTCAATACTCTTAACATGAATTAGAATGATTGGCAGTGTACTGGTTGCAGCAGTCCCCAAAGTGAGCAAAACCAGTAGTAGTGTGTAGTCTTTATTCTGTGAAGAAGTCTTATTCAGACTAGGATTCCCTATCAGTCTTTATTATACAATATGTATTGAATCAGCAAGCTTAAGATAAACACATGTTAAATCAGTTACTAAGCAAAACTGTTGAAATATCAGTATAAATTTCCCTAAATCATGCTGGCTATGTGTGTATTCAATAACTGTACAGTATCCTCTGATGAAGGAATAAAACCAGTTCACTATATGGAAATGAGAGAGACCCATGCCCAAATGAACCACTTTAAAACATGTAGAGTTTTCGAGCAGAGCAGGATACTAAAATATAAGTATTCTCTTCTCAACATCTTAATAATTTTCTAATTGGGAACCACATGCATATTTTTGGCATAGTTACCAAAGATGCTTGACTGACACATCTTACTTCAGTGCTTGTAAGCCTCACAAGCTATAAAAGCGTTTTTGCTCAGAGTATGTTTTGCTGTCATTTAAGGTAATACAGTTTTCCCCAAGTTACCAGACAAAGAGCAGATGCACAGAAGCTATGTGTAGGTGTACATTAGCAGGTACAGGCCGAACTGAGCTCAGTCTTCCCATGTTAGTATTGGAATTGGGAAAATATGATGGGAAAAGACACCAGTGTAGGCGTCTGCATCTAAATTTTTGGTCCAGACACAGTTCTAGCCACATGCTGCACCAGAGCTAACATAGTGGGCTGAAAGTCTGGGGGCTGACTTCACAGCAGAGGATGTGACTGAAAGGGATAGTTCAGACCTCCCCCTTTTCTGCCTGTGTGTTCTTAACAAATCCCTTTTGCCTGGCCTGAAGTTAACTCAGCTGTGAGGAAAAAAGCACAGCTTAAAATTTGCACAGCAAAAAAACCCCTCATTTCTCCATTCAGTCAAATCCCTTCTTTGTGTCACTGTGCAATGACATGTCTTCTAGCCCTGGAGCAAGGCAAGTATTGGGAACTTGAAGCCATAGCAAGGTTGGTAGGGCTGAGCTACTTTTTTTGATAGCACCAGAGGCTAAGGATGCTTAAGAAAGGAACCCCACATATAGTATATTAGCATGAGTGCAGCACTGGACAAGCCCCAAGCAACTTACCCAGAGGTAGAAAAGATTCCTTTTAGAGCAAGACTTGGAGCCTGGAGATGAAACCTTGTCTTCTACATTTTAGGCCACCCCTCTGCTCTAAGTGTCCTCCAGTGTGTCTCATGTACATCTGCTTGCTGGGAGGTGTCATGATAACATCTTCATAAATAGCTGGAAGTTAAGGAGGATTCAGCTAGGCAAAGTACATTTGATAAGTGTTTAAAATTAAATGTTTTGCTGAAGAAGGATGGTCTTAGGTCTGTGGTCATTCGCTATACTAAATCAAGAACTTCATCCTTGATACAAAGTTCAAGGAATTAATAAATGTGAATCTTGTTCAAAACAGCTCAGTTTTTCCACACTTGGATCCATTTTTAAGTAAACTCTTTATATACTGTGACTCTACCCCAAATTTTGTGACTTGTACAAGTCTTCTTGTACGAAAGAATCATTCTCAGGATACACATTTAAACGCACACCTGATTATGTGGGGCTTGAGTGGGACTGACATTATAGTTAAATATATACCAAGTAGAATCAAACTTTTCTGTCTCAAACTGGGTGGGGTGATCCGGTTGCTGGAACCATATGGAGTCTGTAAGGATATTTGCAAACATGGTTGCCTACACACTCAGATAGGTCAAATTTCGAGTATTTTAATGTTTCTTAATTCCTACTCTGGTTTTATTTTCATTTTAAAGAACCATATACTTTTACAGAACCATAAAGACACATATACATGTATATTAATACATGTATCATATTTTTTCTAGCTGAATTTTATTCTGAAAAAAACAACAAAGCCATAGCTGAATACCACATGAAAAATATTTAGCCTTGCAAGCACTATTTATATATCAAAAATCTTTATTAAAATCATGGGAGCACACTGCTGAGCAAAAACATCTGTCATTTCCCCTCCATCTCTTTTTTTTCCCCTTAAACAGCAACACCCACATTTCAAATGGCTGAAGAGTTTATTTAAGTTATTCTGAGCATGTGGAAAGTCCCTGTACCATCTACACACACAGACAGATAGCAGTGAAACTCTGGGATGAAAAGCCCTAAAAGCACTGAAAACACTGAGAAAAGAGTGAAAGAAAATACAGTCCTTCTATGTGAGTGCTACACTAGGTATGGTAGTTTTGGGATATGTGTTGAGTATTGTTTGAGGAATTGACCTTTTTCCCTCTGTCATTACTAAAGTTTGGGTGGGTGGGCTGTCTTTCTCAAAATGTACATTTATGCTTTGGTGACAATGTTGCTTTTCATGTTTAGAAATAAAATGTTCCTTATAATAGACATACAATTATTCATATTCTGGAGGCTTCAGTCTCAGTATGCCTAATACTTGGAGAAAAAAATGATAGTCTGCCTTGACTAGGTTATAATCTACTCCATAAATCTGTCATTCAATATAAGTTTAAAAAACTGGCCGAAGTTTATGCTCTTGTTTGAGCCTGTTTTTTGCTTATATTGCTTATATATTGATACTAACCCTCTAACCTCCATGGACTTGCTCCTGATTTATAGCAGCACACCTGCAAAGGAACATATCACGTCAAACAGCTGCTTGGATGAGCAGGACACTTGAATGAGTGTGAGTTGAATCACAGCACAATGGTTGTAGTGGTGGGATAACTTGGGGGATAACGCAGCAACAGCAAGAAGAGTGACAGACTGGGGTCTGTCTCTTTGCTGATGGAGAGGTGAGAGCTCCCTGCTTCTGGGACTCTAATAATTTCTCATGATTTTTAGGGAGAATTTCCTCTTATCTTCAGTAACTGCATAACTCTTGATCAGACATAACATGACACTTCTTTTTCCAGAACACAGGGACCTGGCCTCTGGCCAAGCACGCATTTATGCACTGCTTCAACCTTAGCTTGTCTGGGGAACGAGAACAAGAAAAAAGTGCTGTGCATGTACCATACAGCAGTTCATATAGGACAGTGCAAGTGCTGTGTATGACTGTGCTTCTAGGCCAGTTTTGCATTGGAAATATAGGTTCTCCTCCTCATCTTTTTCTCAGCTCTATAGTCAAGTGAAAGTTTTTAGGTTTCCCCTTTATAAATTTTATTTTAAAATACTATTTTATAATAATTTTCTTTTCTCCTTGACCACTGCATGACTGCCTCCACATTTCCTGAAGTTGCAGAGGTCACTGCAGGAGATAAAATCATCTCACAGACACACAGAGGACTAGTTGTCTGGAGTAACTTAATCCAGTCCATTAAGGAAGAAGTTTAAGTTTTGTAGTTGCATGTGCTTAGGCTTTAGGAATGTTATCATTTCTATTAGTGAATCTGGCTGTCAGGCTTAAGGTCAATAAAAGCAAGAATAATTTTTAGCTGGGGACTTCTCTACATCTTACAAGCATAGGTGAAAATGAATTTAGACTGAATTAAGTCAGAGCAATTATTCCCCTACAGATAGTGGTTTTCAATATTTTTTAACAATCCAGAGACAGCGAAAAAAACCCTGTAGATTTTGACAAAGTTTGGTGTTTCATAGTATGTCAGATATCAAGGTATTTTCATCTACTTAAAGTCTGCTGTGAAATTTCTGTAAGCCTACTTGTTGAAGTTTGTGGTTAAAGTCCTCACAAATCGTCTTCTTTTTGCTCCACAGCTGTTATACCATGATATCCACTGTTTGGAAAAGAGGAGACACAGCTGGCTGTTTCTTCAGTGCTGTCATTGACCCTTACCCTCTCCATTAATTGTCCATCACTGCTGATATCTGCTCTCCTACCTCTCATCAAACACTTCCATATATCCAGATGTGCCTAATCAGTTCTCAGGGACATGACTGATGGAAAGTCAGCCACAAGTCCAGGTCTAGGCCATGGCATGGTAAAGGAGTTGTACAGATGATGTGTTGTCCACCTTAAACAAACTGTCCAGTTGCAGTAGTTCTCATCCATGATGCATTGAATCTGCAAAAGTACAGGATGGAAGGGGAGAGAGTGGTTATCATTTTTTGAAAGATATTGACAGGGGATGTGCTTTCTGTCTCAGACTGAAAACTGAAGTGCTAGTAGAAGGGAGCCACATTAGGGAAGGAGATGCACAGCTGTCTGTACATTTGAGAAGAACAAGCTGGTCCTGAGAAGAGCCTTATATCACCAGAGTGGAAATAAATCAGTCTGAAACAAACACTTCTAAGGCATCCAGATTTTGCTCCAAACAGTTAAATGACAAAAAGCTGCATCAAGGATAGTAAAAATTGCCAAAGGATCCTTCCAAGACTACAACCCCATTGTCTAAACTTCTTTTTTTAGGAAAACTCTGGCACAGACTTGGCCCAGGATAATGAACACTTTTGAAAACAATGCTTGGGTGCAGTTCAGGAGCTAGCACTAGCCAGGGATCTGCTCCATATGAGACATGAATATAACCTCTTTACTCTGAAGGCCAAGAAAGTTTAGCAGTCTATATAGGACATACCACGCAGTTGGCTTCAGCTCCAGAGAGCATATTTAATTTATCAATACAGATTTCTAAGCTTCTGTAGCTGCCAACAGTACCCAAAAAGATGGAAGAAAATGTTTTCAAACTGAAATGCTTCTTATTGTTTCCTGCAGGCATCAGAGCAGCACCTCTGTGTATATCCTAACAGAGATTTTCACTTAAAGGAAGCATCTAAAAACAGGGCACAGACTTGTTTGTATCTATTTTGAGCACCTCTGAAAAAGGTTAGATATTAAATCAGATGAACATAGGTAGCACTCCAACTTACAATAAACAGCAGCACACAAGAAAGTGATAAACCTGTGTTCAGACTGGGTGGCTAACTAAAACTGAAGGTCCAGTGAACCATTCACAGCCTTGTCAGACTTCAACTTAACTTTGTAATTTTAATATAAAAAACTTAATATTTTATCACAAGGGATATTCCACTACCATATCCTGTTTAAATATTGAAACAGACACGCTTTCATTGACCTTGTAGTAAATATGAGTGGATTTAAGAAAATGTAGAGCTGATTCCTAATCCAAAGTGAAAACCTCAAAGATCTAGCAGTCAGATTTTGTTTCCCATTTCCCTTTCAGTTGTCATTGTCGAAGCTGCTCTCTGCAGGTGGCAGTGCCTTGCTGCTAAATGTCTACAGAGAGATACAGGGCTGCTGCCAAGAGAAGGGATGCACTTGCAGGCACACAAAAGAGGACAGCAAGCAGCGTGGGTGGTGGAGGATGCTGGTAGCATCAAGAAAAAGAGACTGGGAACCCAGAAACTGCAGGGGTGGAGGAAGAGAGGAGATACCTTTAGAAGCAGAGAAGAGAAAATCCAGATAAGGAAGCAGAAAAAGTGGAAGCTTGCATTATGATTGCTGCAGATGAAGGGAAAGAAAAGGGGGCAAACAAAGCGAAAGAGTGAGGAATATTTCAAAGTATTTCCCTGACATGACCTCATAAAGAAGTAAACAGGTGGCAAGGGGCTGATGGCTGGTTTTGCACCTACAGGAGTCGTCTGTGTCTCCCAGATTCAATAAGAACACCCCTACTGAATATTCTATGAGGATGGAAAATCTCAGATAGATTTTCCCTTAATGGGCCATCTTAAAAAAACCTTGCAGATTGTACTCCACTCTTTTCCCTGAGCACTTTCACAGCCCTTCAACCCCCTTGCATTTTCCAAAGAAAAGGAATGATTTCTTCTGAATTCATGACCAGGTAACTTATCACTTTGTTACTGCTCTGATAGCATAGATGGTAAAGGATTTGGGGGACCAAATGAATGGATGCTATGTGGCAAAGCAACCTATGAGCACCTGAAAAAAATCTTGTTTATCTTAGTGAAAGGAATGTTTGGAGTCTATATTTTTTGTCTGAAAGCTTGGTCCAACTAATATGATTATACAATTACATCGTCATTCTTTGTTGCAGTCTCTTTTTTTAGTCTTTTTTTTTTTGACTTCAGGGGAAGGAAAAGGGACCAACACAAGGAGATGAGAATGCAGGGTAGAATATTAGCTAAGCAAAGGAGTTGGTGAGTTTTGCAAACTTGGGGATTCAACTAGAGTATTTTCACTGCAGGTTTAAATTAATTTTATTTCTAACTCTTATGAAAAAATTAGGAGTTCAAAAAATGGGTGGCTGTATTTTATTATACAGTACCTCTTCTTAGGTCCACAAATTGTCCTTTAAATATAATTGTTTACTAAATATTAAATAACTATCTGCAGAGGGAGTTGTCCCACAGACTGTGTAATTATCTACTTGTTCATAGCATTTTAAGTCATCAGCTGTAAGCTAATCTCGCTTTGTTTCTTGTCCTACTTTTGTTTAATATTGAGTTATTATTAAGCAATTTAAGCAATTATTAAGCAAAACTCTTCTACTAAGAATTATGAAATAACTCTTTACATCCCAAACTAAATGGCTAATTTCACAGCCTCTTGTGAGCAGAGAGGTATGTATCTTTCTCAAAGAAGATAGGGAATTGGGGGACTCACTAACAGACCTTAGGGATCTGGACAAATTGACAGTGTACAAAACAGTTGCTCTGAAAACAATTGTGTCTCTAAACCATCAATTCTCATTCATATGTAATGTCATGATCCTGCTTCTACTGAAATAATTGGTAAAGCCTTTCCTAATTCCACTGGGACTAAGATTGGTCTTTTGGGCTTCCATTCTGCAAACAGGCATGCACATACTGAACAGACCTATTCACATGATTAAGTTAAGCATGCAAATAAGTCTTTTCACTTGCAGTTTGTACATTACTAATGTTTGGAAAATGGAAGAGTTACATTTCTTCCTGAAACCTTTGGTCTAAAAAATTCACTGTTTTCATTGACTATAAATGAAAGATATTGACATAGAAGTAGAAAAAGGCCATTTTCTCTCTGTGTGTGTATGTGTGTGTTTTTAAATCCTAAATATGAGAAACAGTGGTTACAAAGGGCCTTTGTCCCCACACAAGTTAGCTGCAGGAAGAATTTCTTTAAGTTGTTTACTGGTCATGGCCCTGTTCCTTCTAGATGGGTCTTAAAAATCCAGACAACCCTCAAAGAAATATATAAATCACGAAAAATATATTTGAACAGAATAATAAAAGAATATGTTCTACCAATATGACATTGTTCAAAACTACTTTGTCAAAGTTAATGTCCTTCCAGGAATAGACGAGTTTTTTTGAGGCATCATGTAATATAAAGAAAAGAAACAAGAAAGTAAAGTGGTGAAAGGACTTTCTAGCTTTTGTACCTCATGCTACTTGCTCTTTTCTTATATCTCTGCTCATAAACCACTCTTCTTTAAATATCATTCATATTCCGCTTCCTCACTTTGAAACCTGGTTAACTGCACACATTAAATTTCTTGAAGTACATGAGCACTCTGCCGACTAATCCCACTAAAATAGGAGGATTTATGCTAGCATTCCAGACCTTGAGTGAATGTCAATAACAGCATTTTATCTAAGTAAACAAGCCTGTCGGGGAATTTCTTTCTCCTTCCTGCTTTCCAGAAAATGTGGAATTCCTTTCTTTCAACTAAGACTGGCAGATACCAGAGCAACAAGCTAGTGAGGATTAGTATGGGGAAAAGCTATAAGGCCAGGATAGATGTGCTCTCAGCAACAGCTGGTGCTACTCTACCTGGTTTGAGGGAGACCAAAACTGCCATCACGGCTCTGCAGCCTGCACCTGACTGTGTGCAACGCACAGGGTAGAGAGAGCGTGGTCCAGAACTAAGCCCTTCACATCCACTGTAAAGTTTTGGAGAGAGACCACGAGCTTAAACATGTGTTGAACCTGTGTTCGCAAACTCAGATGTGGGGCGTGAATTCTGGATTCTCCCTCCTAGTAAAGACTTGTTGATACATTCTCTGTATATTTAATGCATACTGTATATACAGGACTTGGAGAGAGGATAAAACCACCACCTCCCTTGAAGCCTTTACATATGAGCCTGTGATTATACTTCTGTTTTCACATTTTCTTTCTCCCTTTTCCATTAAAATTCGTCTTGGATTCTTTTCTACAAGATGTCTAAGTTTCAACCATTTTTTGTTGTTGCTACAGTAACATACATAATGTGAACAAATATTTTCCAAGATCACAAACTTCAGTTTATTCAAAAATTGATTTGGGGTTGCTTTTGGTCTAAAATATATTTGGTCAGATTGGGTTAAGAATCATATATTTTTTATCTTCTTATGGGCTTTAGCACTGCCTGGAAAATCTGCTTCTGTTTCACGGTCTCTGATCTTCATAGTTATGTATGAAGAACAGTATTGATCTGAACTTCAGATAAGACATCCTTGGATTTTAATGATAGGACAATAGGTACAATTTGGGTTTTAGGAAATGTGGACTCTTCCTCTAAATACTTAAAAATTAAAGAAAGTAACAGCATAGAAATAGCTTTGCCTTGCTGACACACACTGAGGTAACCCACTTTACAAAAGTAGGTACAGGTAGAGAATGAGATCAGCAGTTACTATGATTACTGTTTGTGTTCTCATCTCCATAGCACAGGGTATGGACTTTACACTGTAGAAAGCCAGAGGTGTCTGGCTCCATTTCGCAGGATATCAGCCTTCCCTGTTCTTTGCTGGTGGCACAAAAGAGCTATTGCCTTCTTTATTAAACATAGATTTTAAGAGACTTCTGGGAAAAGTGTTGTTGCCTGCAGAGAACATTATGAATAATTGTCCTAACAGCATTTCTGAACAAAACAGCTCTACACAGTTTTCTAAGTTTCCAGAGTACTTTAGTTGATGACTTGGATGGCCTCACCTCTTATTGTGCTCCTCTAGTCACTAAAACTCAGCTGCTGTTTGGGAACCGAAATGAGCCTTTAAGATACAATTGCAGCTCAGCTCACAAAGCAATTGCAGAGTGATAGGAGTCAAGGTGGATTTATAAAAGATACTAGTTGCAGAACTTTGCTTCAGGGATGTTCTCGGGGACGTCAAAAACTCTTCAATAAATATAGAAAAAAAACCCCAAAGAGAGTAGCTTTTGATTGGAAAAGAAAACTAATTAATTATATGTAGAAAGAATTACCTTGTCTACCAAGTAGATTATGCTTTTCCCAGTATATTACGTTGCAACAGGTGGATTTCTCCAAAAGGCACCAAGGCACACGCACAGACGGATGAATTCCTGGCCACTGCAAGGGAGCTGCAAACACGTGATTTGCCAGGTGCGCCTCAGGATAAATAAGCCTTCCAGACCTGACTTGTTTCTTTGATGGCAAGTAAGCATAGAAGATTAAAGACACCAGGTCTCAAACACTAATTTGTTATCCTCCAACTAAGAAGCTTAAGTTTCCAAAAGTGTCAAAGGCCTCTTGGACTAAGGAATTTGGTGCTGGAGCTTTCTGCTATTATTAAAACTCAGTAGTATAAAGTCAGTCAAACCCAGGCAAATACCACAAGTTTTATATCCATTTTCAAAACAAAGTTTTTTAGGTGTTTTTGTGCATTCCCGTTGTGACTTATATGATTGTGTATATCTGATCAGTTTTTAAAGTTGATAACTGTTTGTATGTCTGATAGAAAAGAATTAAAAATTCTATTCTTAATTTTTGAGTCACTAAGAGACAAGGTGACTTTTACTTTACTTTTTACATGCCTTTGTGGATGCATTTGTTAAAATACGTGGCAGTTTATATTTGGTCTTCATAGCATAACTTTAAGGCCAAACTCAAATCACTAAGAAAGCAACAGAGAGACTCATAATTTGCCTCGAATCAAGTTCATATGAAGTTCATATGAATCAGTAAAAGCCTACAGCACAGGAAAATGCTCTCTGTGTATTTCTGTTGCATCATATAAACATATATTGTAATGTTATTATATTTTTAGAGACCCATTCTATTATAAGTCTATATCTGTTTATATTCTTTTAAGGGTTAGATTTTTTGGCTGAAAGTGTGCACATTTGTAAGAAGATATCTGAGCCACAGAAAAGGTTGTTTCATTCACATATTTATACGCTTATAAGTATGCAGATGTATGTACATGAAAACAAACATTTTCACTCTAAGAATTTTAAGACTTTTAAGCTTCAAAGGATTTGTTTTTAACATAATAACCTTATAACCGGTGGGAACCAGGTACTTCTGTGAGAATTTACATAATTTTTTGTATTTGTCGTAAAGAACAACAAAACATTTATTTATATAGCATCAACCTCTTTCTCCAAACATGTAACATTATGAACATATCAGATCATATATTTCATTACTCAGTGTAAGATTACACCAATTTTTGAGTTGAAGCCCGATGAGCTTAAGTGGTAATCAGCAATAATGTATTGCTTATACCTTAATGTCACTATTGGTGATTTAGTGATTAATTATCTGACTGCTGTGTAGTGCTTAAAATAATCTAAATGCATAGGGTAAATTAGTTGATCAGGAGAAAAGTCTGTCATGCAAATTCAGTTCTTACAGAACCTTCCTGTCACACTCATCAATGACAGCCTAAGTGGGTCACCAGAGTGGATGGCCCCTGTTAATTTATTTTCTCAGACATGCAATACATATTCATGACATCCTGCTGTTTGTCTGTCACCTCAAAGAAACTCTCCATCTCCTCCAAATTATAATTAATGAAAATATGCACAGTTAAGCTTAGGGGCTTGGAAGAAGAGATACTGGAATCATGTTGCAGGGGGGTGCAAGGTACTGGTATCAGCAGTTGTTTGCTAATGTGGTAGAGGAAAAACATTACTTTGCCCAGTACACTTTCTTTTCCTTCTTCCAGACAGCAGATGCAATAGATCATGTACAAAAAATAAAATTAAAAAAAAAAGTATGTATGTGTATATATATATATAAGTATACAGAACCAAAGGAGCTTTTAGTCCATACTGTTCTAACCTAATTTTTTTTCAGACTATCACAATAAAAGCTATTCAAGCCATCCCCGCACACTCAGATTTTTCAAAATTCTACTTGCCTATTTGCGTAGGTTGAGCACTTTTTGATATGTATGTATTTTTATCCAGAATTATCCATATTAATACCAGTCATTTCCTATCATCACCACAGCATTATATGATATAGGAAAAGATATATTGTGTGTTTTATTTTTATATTAACTTACAGACCTAAACAAATGGACCGCGTACCTAAACTAGTGAAAATACAGAGGTAAAAACATGGAAAAAAATGCACATTACTATGCAAATAATGGCAAAAGCAATGGGGTAATTGTATAGTTATATGATAAATTGCTAAATTGCTAAATTAATAAAATTCATCTAATGCCTCTTCAATTTATCGTTTACCTCTAACTGTCTCATCTTTTTCTTGTTACCAATCCATCTCTTCTAAGACTGGCTTGAATATTCCACTTGTCTAAACAGCTTCAGACAACTGACTGTTAAGTAAGAAAGAAGAAAGCCTTACTATCAAAGATGAGATTGTTCCATATGGAGCTTTTCCAGCACTTACACCTGACAAAACTCCAAAATGTGTAACTT